>NC_088863.1:67368749-67488749 GCF_032884065.1 Artemia franciscana | reverse complement strand
TATGCCTTAAATATCTCAGAATCAATATCCCAGAACAGGTTAGAATTCAGGAAAGCTGTATAAGTATTTGGAATCTTAGCCAAGGAACGAAAATGATTTAGAGAATAGTCTCCCCACACAGAAATAGTCATTAATGAGTTTAAGGGAATCCAGAAAAGTGGCCAGTCGCCATGTATTGACATTTATGGGAGGTCTGCGGGTGATAGAAATGATGTAGTGAATTATTTTGGCCAGTTTTATTCTCATATTGGCTTGTTATTTCAGGAAAGTGCAAAGCATGACAGGAAAAATTTTCTCAGTGAAAAATTTTTTGACTCTCGTGGTGACAATCTGGAAATCCAGTTGGAGAAATGCACAACTGACGAAGTGATGAAAGTAAAGATACCGGAGAAAGTGATTCACCGACGCTTATATGACCATCTCACGAAATATTGTATGTTAAGTGAAACCCCATTCGGGTTGTAGAAAGTTCATTCAACCAGTCATGCTGCCATTCATCCTGTTGATTTTATATACGATTGTTTTTAAAAATGTGAGATCCCCTAACAATCTTTTGATTTTAAGAAAGCATTTGATACGGTTGATTTTAGAATTTTACTGCGAAGATTAGAATGCTTAGGTATTAAAGAAGTAATTTTAAAGTGGTTTTAAAGCTATATGTATGGACGGTCTATTAAAGTGATGGTTGATTATGTTTCTTCTTCGTTGTATCAGGTGTCTTGTGATGTGCCACATTGGTCAGTCCTTGGTCTGATTTTTTACCTGGTGTATGTAGATAGCATGAGGTTTTATCTTTCGGATTGTTGCCTAACGTCATACGCTTATGATACTGCGGTTATGTTCTCAAGTATTTGTTTTGGTAGTCTTGTATCGAAAGTTAATAGTGTGTTAAGAAGTTTCTAAATTTTTACTAGTATAGGCTTATTATCAGTAAATTTTGCCTGGACTAATTGTATATTGTATTGTAGAGTAGGCAAGCCTCATGATATTGATGGTAGAATTGTGTTCGAAAATAAGCCTATTGGGTAAGTTTAGGAAATCCGTTATGTGGGTTTTTATATTGATTGCAATCTATCATGGAAACGTCACAGTGATATTGCTGCAACAAAGGCTGTCCGAGGTTTTGGTACAAGTCGATGCTTTAAGAGTTCTGTACCTCCAAGGGTATTATTATTATTATACCACGCTTTGATTCATCCCTATGTTTCATATATATGCTTGTTATGGTCAAGTAATTTCTATACAAATTTCAAAATGGGTTCAGGTCTTCTAGAATAAAGCGATACATCTTATTGAAGGATATGTACAAGGTGTCACCAACACTTAAAATTACTTCAACAAATTACAAGTAATTAATGTAGGACAATTGCGTGACTACCAGTTAGGAACTCTTGCATACCAATGTTGGAACTCTGTAAGTCCTGAGGTTTTTCGTGGCTATTTTAGTGACGATAGGTCACTACACAGTTATGAGACTCTTCATGCCGATAATCTTGCTGTACCCAATTAAAGTAGAACCAAGGCTAGTTTTTCTAATAGATTTTCAGGGCCCCATGTATGGAACTCCATTCCAGAGAGCATTTGGGTGGCCAAGTACTTCGAGTTACAAAGAAGTAATTTAAAAAAAGAATATTTATCCGTATCCATACAACAGATCCTTATACAATTTTCCCCATAAGGGGAGGAATAAATATTTCAAAAAATGAATATTATTTTTTCCACTAAACGCTTAATATATAGTTGATTATGTGAGTAAATTTTGTGTCTGTATTTTACGAACAATAAATACATCCATATACATACAACAGATTTTTATGCGCTTTTCCCCATAGGGAGAGGAATAAAATTTCAAAAAATGAACCAACAAAAATTAATTCATAATTTTTTCCAAACTGAGAGAATAACAGCTCCTGAAGCTATAATTTTTCTAATGAAAATGTGTTTTTTTTCTGAAAATCAGTGCCAATTTCTCGGAAATTATTGTGAAGGATCGGCAACTTAAATATTTTTCTTCCGTTTTAATTATGTTAAATCTCTAATAAATTCACACCTCATTCGTTTCATTTCTTGTCCAACTCACTTCCCCAAGATAGTATTTTTAAAAACTTAAAAATGCTCGCTTTATGTTTTGAAGCTATTTGGGTTCTCTTTTTCCATAAAACAGTTAATATATAGTTGAATATATGAAGCTTGTATAAAGCAATCAAGCTTATGAAATGTGCCTAATCTATAATCATAGTTGAGAAGTCATTTCAAACTTATATAATGCAAATAATGTTTTATTATAATTCAAAAAAACGACGAGCCTTTCAGTGCATGTCAAAGGTGCCTTCTTTATTTTGACACGTGTTTGATTATAGGATTGCGAAATCTTTTAATATCGATTATTAAATCTTTGATATTTCCAGATTTATCATTAATTCAATTTTTATTTGTTGTGTCATCTTTAGCATGATACCATATGCGAGAGAGGGGGTGCTTAGGCAGCAGTCTGGTTGAAGTTTATCGAGATCAAGGATTGTGCCATTAAATTCCATAAATACATCTGCTAAAGCCAGCACATTAGAGGCAAGACACAATGTTGTGTAGCCCCTCAAATTCTCGCAATTAAATTTTGTCCAAACTGTTTTTGTAAAATAATATTCTACATCAGAAAATCTTTGTTGGAATACATCGTTATAAAAAGCCTGCTTCGTATCTAACATATTATTTCCTTCAAACTAACTAAATACGTCTAATGAAAACCCCCTTTACAGGTTAGCAGAGAAAAATCTTCTTTTGAAGAAAATATTTGCCTTAGTTAGACGTAAATAATTTCTTAGACCACACTGCTTTTTCATTTACTAAAAATTGAACAAAGAGAAAGTGGGTTTTAATTTCGACAAATCAGTGAACAAAAATAAATAATAAAACGAAACTACACTTTTACTAAAAAATAAAAATATTCCGAATATTTCGTCCCCATGCCGAGGAGCCTTTCTTAATGAAAAAAAAATTACACACGACAAAAAAGAAGAAAATTTGTTTTTAAAACATAACACAAAAAAATAAAGAAATAAGAATAACTCACATTATAAACAAAACTCCCGGCACTGATGGTAATAAGACAAAACCAAAGCAAATGGTTTCACTATAAAAATTTGCTTTGGTTTTGTCTTAAGTTATTACCGTCAGTGCTGGGAGTTTTGCTTATAATGTGAGTTGTTCTTATTTATTTATTGTTTTTTTTCGTGTGTTTAGTTGTCGTGTTTTTTTCTGAAATGTTTAAAAAAACATTTTTCCTTCCTCGCTAGCACAGTATAAGGATATTCCAGTTGCGACTTCTATTCCCAAACATAATACACTTTTGATACCGCGCGTAAAGACTCTGAGCCTTTACGTCATAACCTTAGTTCAGTTGCTACTCGGTATTCAATTACATCACATGGTAATGATATTTGGAAAATGAATTGTTGATGGCTGCAAAAGCAGCGAGAAAAACAGTGGTGTATTTGAGGTATCTTTGTATGGTATTCCTGTAAATAAGAGGAAGGATAGCAGGGATATACCATTTAAATATTTGATTATATGGTAACATAGCCACTATTCAGAAGGGGTTGCGTTACATTTAAAATTGAGCTTAGGTGCTAGGTTTCTCCTATCAAAAGAGATGTACTTAATTAAGCTTGTTTGCATGATGGGGAAAACCAAATGGTGTCCTTTGTGGAGATGTGCTTTTCCTAGAAGATTGGACAATATTGCCCATATCTTCAATTTGAAAACACATTTAAGACCTATAATTATTTTAAATAGACAAAGTCCAGACCTTTATTCAATTATCCACAACTGAAAGCATTAAATATTTTACAAAATGGGTAATCATGCAAAAAGGCTGGGTTCTCTGCACTGCTTGACTTTATTTCTTGCAAGAATTTATGCGCTAAACCATGCGAGTTGTCTGAATATACATGATTTTCTGAACCTTGTAGTATCACCTTTAATTAAACCCGTGCAGATAGCACTTCTTTGCTAAGGATACTATTCCGCGATGTGGAAAACCATGCAGTTTTCCATCCGTACTTGGCTAGAAAAACTAAAATCGTTAGTTCTTTGTTTGTATTTGACTAAAAATACTGTATTTTCGACATTGCTAAATTTCCGCTAACCTACTTGGTGAACAGGTGGAACAAAGAGAGTTAATTTTTGAAAGAGTAAGAGTAGCAAGATAATGCTGATGAATAGAATTGGTATATTCAAATGAAATGTTGGGTTCACCTGGTTCAGTCAGAAAAAACACGAAAGATTAAAGGGACTTTGTGTTTTCCAAAACATGAGAAAGAAAAGAAAAAGAACGTCTGTGAAAAAGGAAAGAGAGATATAGATCAGCGCAAAAGGAAAAAGAAATAGAGATCGGTGCAAAAGTAAAGAGAAATTATAAGTTATACTTTAATTAACTTAAAAATTATTCAAAGAAGATCATTTCCTCCATTTTGGACACCTTCACCAGGGATTCAAGCATCAATGTAAATACACTTTTACTCAGTAACAAAAATTAAGGTAAGAAATTAGGCTGGGAAAAACGACCAAAGCTCCCGCAAGGTTTTCATTAGGATATAGATTCAGATTACTTTGGGTAGCCTAATCAGAGCAAAAAACATTTCAACTTCCAGTCAAGCACTCAAGAAAACCGGAATCATTTACAATCTGATATTTCTTTTTTCAGAATGTGTTTATATTATATGGTTAAAATCTGCAACCAGTATCTTTCAAGAAAACAAATAGCCGGCAAATGATGACTGATTAAAGTGTAGTCATAAGTTTACGAATTGACACTAGAATGCTTATAATGAATTTCTGTGCGCCTCTAGACCTATTCACAGAAAGTAAGTAGCCCCTCACTTGTCAAAGTCATTCCCTAAGGCACTTTTGAGGATCAATGAACTCTAAACAAACCTGGACACAGGAATTCTAATGGTGTACTAGAACACCAATGAATTCTGAACATACCCGGTAATGACGATTACCCATGGCACTCTTGAGGAACAATGAACAACGAACTTAAAAAAATTAAGGTAAAAAATTAGGCTGGGAAAAACGACCAAAGCTCCCGCAAGGTTTTCATTAGGATATAGATTCAGATTACTTTGGGTAGCCTAATGAGAGCAAAAAACATTTTAACTTCTAGTCAAGCACTCAAGAAAACCGAATCATTTACAATCTGATATTTCTTTTTTCAGAATGTGTTTATATTATATGGTTAAAATCTACAACCAGTATCTTTCAAGAAAACAAATAGCCGGCAAATGAAGGCTGATTAAAGTGTAGTCATAAGTTTACGAATTGACACTGGAATGCTTATAATGAATTACTGTGCACCTCTAGACCTTTTCAGAGAAAGTAAGTAGCCCCTCACTTGTCAAAGTCATTCCCTAAGGCACCTTTGAGGATCAATGAACTCTAAACAAACCTGGACACAGGAATTCTAATGGTGTACTAGAACACCAATGAACTTTGAACATACCCGGTAATGACGATTACCCATGGCACTCTTGAGGAACAACGAACTCGTAAAGAACCAAAAAACTTGGCTCTACGTTTCTTGACGATATTAATTGTGCAATGATTTAAGATGATCCCTAAACAGTTTTTTATGTTCTCAGAAATATCTGATTGATGCAGGATTTTAACTGGGAACTCCTAAGAATAAGGGTTAGATGCGCTAGTCAGCAGAACTACTAAGGTGATGTTGACAAATTGTTCTTAGAAATACAGCGATAAAAACTCTCACATATTAAGTTATGAATTCACAAATAAATGAAATGAGTGCTATTCTATTGACACTTCCAACCACACCCATCGGATTTATTAATTATTTGTCTGGTATAGGAATCAAACTTGATACCTAAGATTTCCTATGGTAAGAGAACAATACATTAGCAATTTGAACCAATAAGTTGATTGTTTTTTAACTTACCTTTGGGACTACTGATTCGTCTGGCCTTGAGTGTTAGTTGCACAATGATATACCTCTAATGTACTCTTGAGGGCAAATGAACTCTTGCGTAACCGATTTCTCTGGTCTAGAGAATTAGTTGCGCAATAATTACTGGTTTTCTTAGAATTTATTTCTAAGAAGAGACTTTCGATGACCAGCCATTGAGTACAACGGGCCGGCTGCATAAAAAAATCCAAAAACCGTATTTGCCAAAGCTTGCACGTCATTTGAGTACATGGAAAAATTTAAATTAAAAAAATGATCAGAATCAAAACACAAACTCAAACCCTTTACAAACACAAACAATTCAAAGGTATAGCAAATGCCTGAAACCTATTGCTTAGAATGTATTTTTAAGAAAATTCTGTTGATGACTGACCATAGAGTAACTAAGATCCAGAAAAAAAGAATAAAAATTAATTATTGTTCGCCTCAATGGCTAAACTGGTAAACCGACCAAAAACAGTTTTTTGCGTTTTTAGGTTTTATATTACTCTTTACCATCCCCTGAATTTCAATATCCAAAAATATTCCATGGATTAGTTGATGTATGATGTATGATAGTATGATAGTATATGATAGCATGATAGGGCAAGTCGATGTATGATACACATACCATTCAATGGCGAAGCCCAGTCTGGAACCCCAGTCCGTTCATTCGGCGTAACGTAGTACTCCACGAGTCTCTATTTTAGACAGGCATATGATAATTGACATGTCAGTGATAGCAGGACACTTCACTTAAGTTCATATTCAGCAATAAAATGTACACTAAAAACGCACACCACACGAGGACTTCTTTGGACCAATGTGTTCACAATTGAAAACACCAAACCACTTTGAAACTTCCGTGATACTAAATAACTCTCCCTAACTATTTTATATCCACACACAGTGTCAGAGAAATTGATTCTGCAAGAGTTTATTGACTCCTGTCTAATGATACATAGCACCGCCCTTATCCATATAATATGAAAAAAACTTCGTTTTCTTAAAGAGTTAAAGAGGCTGCGTCCCAAAGTCGAACCTTAAAACGTACAGGAATTAGGATAGGCAGTTGGGGGGCTGCCGCCCCCCTAACCCCCCGCTCTTGGCTTCGGAAAGGCCCTCTTTTAATTAACAAAAAATTGAAATGAATGAATAATGGAATAACTTCGAAAAATGTTAAACACAAGAGGACAGGAGAACCATTGCGCCGAAACATGTAATTAGTAACAATGAAGTCCCCCCCACAACAAAAAACCTGTACAAAAGAGTCTTTAAAAGCGGGGGGTTTGGGGGGCGGCAGCCCCCCAACTGCCTCCCCTAATTCCTGTACGTTTTAAGGTTCGACTTTGGGACGCAGCCTCTTTAACTCTTTAAGAAAACGAAGTTTTTTTCATATTATTTCTGTACGTTTTTCTACAATCCATGGTGGATGTAATTTAATAATTCCTGTACTCCTCGTACAGGAATTAGGAGAGGAAGTTGGGTGGCTGCCGCCCCCCAACCCCCCCCCGCTTTTAAATCATTGTATAAAATAGAAAAAAAAAACAGATAGGAATTCCGCATCGAATGAGTCTTCGTACACCCTTCGTACATTCCTGTACGTTTTAAGGTTTCGGATTTGGGACGCAGCCTCTTTAACTCTTTAAGAAAACGAAGTTTTTTTCATATTTTGTGAAAACAAAACCGCCCGATAGGGGACTTGAACCCTTGAGCCGAGGATTAAAAGTCCCACGCTCTACCGACTGAGCTAACCACCTGCATGTGTGTAAATATAACTTTTAAATAACTTTTAAAAATTTCAAATTAACATGGGCTCTTATGGAGAAATGGGCTAATTAAGTGGCTAATGCGTGGTTTCTAGAAAACAGGGAAGGAGTTATCGGATCGAGCTGAAATTTCGCGGATAGGCTCCTGGGCCGTAGGGGACCTTAACTTGTGAATTTCAGCCCGATCGGACAACGTTAAAGGGGGTGGGGTGGGGTTGGGGGGTCGAAACTTTCGGGGGGTTAAGATTTTCCTATGGAACTTTCAAGGAAACTTACTCGGAGAATTTCGCATCGAATGAGTCTTCGTACACCCAGATCCGATGTCGCCTGTGACCTGTAGGCGTGGCAGAAAAAAAAGAATATGAAAATTAAGTGGCTATGCGTGGTTTCTGGAAAACAGAGAAGGAGTTATCGGATCGAGCTGAAATTTCGCGGATAATTTCCTGGGCCCTAGGGGACCTTAACTTGTGAATTTCAGCCCGATCGGACAACATTAAAGGGGGGCTGGGGTTGGTGGGTCGAAACTTTCGGCCAGATTTTCCCCATGAAGGAAAAGTCGGAAGGGGATGAAATTTGGCAGGTTTCTTAGTTGGAGCTCGGGCTACGAAATGCATTCCTCCCCATCCCTCTGCGACTACTGGAACCGAAGATCGCTTAACATTGTCGTGGTTCGCCTCTTTATAGAGGCACGAGTGTGCCTCCTTGACAATGCAATGCTACATGAAACCCGTAGAAATCCTTGAGGAGACGCGTTATAAATCCAGTAGTCATTGTGCAACTAACTCTCAAGGCCAGAGAAATCAGATACGTAAGGGTTCATTGACCTTAAAGAATCTCTTGGGGCAATATCATTGTGCAACTTACACTCAAGGCCAGAGAAATCAGTAGTCCAACAGAATTTAGTTAAAAAACCAAAATCTTCAGAATAAAAAATTAACATTTGCCTCAGTAGCTAAGCTCGTAAACCACCCAGAGGCAATTTTTATGTGCTTTTTAGATTTCATATTGCTTTTCACGGTCCATTAAAGGTCCAGGTTTAACAATACTCTACGGAATGAACTCAAAATATCAAGAATACCTAGTAGGGAGGTTTTTTTTAAACTAATGATTATATATGATGCACAAACACATATAATTCAATGTCATAGTAAGTCCACGACACCTGAGGCTTAGAATGTATTCAATCAAATGGGTCACATGGTTCGGTCGAAAAACTACTACTATTAACAACTCACCGTAGCACCAAGCAACCTGAGGCCAAAACAGCTACGCACGCTCCTCCTACATCCCAGTTTATTCAAAGTCCCCTCCTTTACACCCTCCCATTTGGTTCCCATTTCCTTTAAATCATTCTATATGACACTTTCCCACCCAAGACAAAGACCACCTGCTTTCTGTTTAGCCCATGACGGTTGATTGAAAGGGACAATATTCAACAATCAGTCATGCTTCATCCGTAAAACGTGTCCTATGCATCTTAACCTTTCTTTCATTGTAGCCCTAGAAAGCGGGACTAAAAAATTTTTTCTTAAAGACTACATTTTGAAATGCGGTCAGTCATTCGGGTACCAACAAAAATCCGTAGGCAACTTCTCTGAAAAATATCTAGTAAACCTTCATCCGGTTTTAGGAGGGCCCATGCTTCAGAGCCATGTTTAACCACTATCATCAATGTACCTTTCAATGTTCTAATCTTGGTTTTCGGACTTATCTTCCTTTTTTTCCAACCTTTTTTAAACTATGAAAAAACACCCTGAGCCTTGGCTATTGTACTTTTAACATCTTCACCGCTCCAACCGTCTTTACTAATAATGCTACCAAGATAAATGAAGTTGCCCACACGGTCAATCTTTTCGTTACGCAAAATCACCTTTTTATAATCACTTATTCTAAGCCTTAGGCTTCATAACATTAATTTTCAAACCTATTCTAGCACCCTGAACTCGAAAAACCACCAATAGCTCATCTATTTTGCTATGACTTTCATCTAGGATGCTGAGATCATCAGCATGATCTAAGTCCAGAAGAGTTTTTTTCTCCCCATTTGATTCCGTGGTCTCCCATTGCCTTTCCAGTGCTCCTTAAAAAAAGTCCATCAAAAGATCCATATAACTGGGGGATAGAAAAAAACTCTGCTTAACTCCTGATATAATACAAAACCACATGCTAGCCTCATTTTATACCTTTACCGCAGCAGTTTTATTCTCGCACATGGCACTAATCACTTTAATGTGTTTGTCTGGTATACCATACAAGGATAAGATCTTTGCTCAGGCTCTTTTATCAAAAGAATCGAACGCTTGCTCGCAAACTATAAAAATGAGGACCAAAGGTGTTTGACAACCACAGCATATCTCAATTATTAGCCTAAGAGTAAAAAATTGGTCGATACATCGTCTACCTTTTCTAAACCCGCACTGTTCTTCTCTTAAAACTTTGTCTACAACATCTCTGAGTCTAAGAAGTATTATATTGCTAAGTAATTTACTACCTACAGAGACCAGACTAATGCTTTGGTAATAACGATACTCCCTCCTATCACCTTTCTTCAACATTGGTTTAATTAATGCTTCCCTAAAATCGTTAGGTACTTCTCCTTTTTCAAAAATCATATTCAAAATTTTCAGTAACTTATTTTTAATCTTAGAACCACCATATTTAAGAGATTCATTTACCACGATTTCAGCGCCTGAAGCTTTATTATTTTTTATCCTTTCAGTACTCTCGTTAATTCTTCCTAAAAAAATAATCTTTTTTATCCAAGGTATCATTTTTTCTTTTTTTTTATATCTTTTCCTGCAACTGTATGTCGGTTCAGCACATTCCCAAAATGTTCTGTCCATCTCTCTTTAACTCTTTTCTGATGACCATTTATGGCTTTGCTTCTGTTTTTAATTGGAACAAGTCTGGATTGACTACACTCTCTCAATTTACTAAAATGTCAGTACAGTATTCTACTATTGTGTCTCTGCATCCTCCATATCCTCGACAATGTTATCCATGGCCTTCACTTCACACCTCCTCAGCTCATATTTTAATGCTTTCTCCTCTGTCTTAACATTCCTTTTGTTCTCATACAATCTATCACTCAGATAATTCTTATACAAACTCCTACTCCTCTGTATTAAAAATACAGCCTTTTCACTAAAATTCCTAGCTGCAGTCTTAACTTTCTATCTTAAGACATCATCAGCAACTTGCGAATTGTTTTTCTAAAATTATTCCTACCATCTTCTACATTGTCAAATTTTAAACTCTCAAGTTTAGTATTCAACTGTTCCTGGAAAGCGTCTCTCAAATTCTAATCCTGGAGTCTACCAACATCATAACTTCCCGGGATGCAGTTACTCTTCAGAAATTTTAGCTTTAAATTAACCCTAGACACTACTAGATGGTAATCTTTACTTTTAACATCAATAACATCACTCCTACATACCCTAGCATCTTGTATTGATCCTGCCAATCTCCGGTTTACTATAACATAATCAGTAAGGTTTGCTGTCTTACCATCAGGTGAATACCATGTCACCTTATGGGCCATTTTATGACCAAACATCGCATTGGCTATAACTAGATTGTTATACCTAAGAAATTCCAGAAGTCTGAATCCATTACAGTTTTCCTTTCCTACATCAAATTTACCTAGGCTAGAATACCATTTGTCCCTATTTCTATCAACCTGGACGTTGAAATCTCCTAGTAAAACACCGTATTTCTTCCTGGTACCCTGTCTATTCGCTCCTGTAGCTATGAGGAAAATTCATCTGAGTAACTAGTATCTCCATCAGCTGGTTCAACATGGGCATATACTACTATTGCTGATATCCTGAACTTTTTAGTCATAAAATGAGCAATTAGTATTTTATTATAAATACCCACCCAGCCTAAAAAAGACTTAGCAGCTACTTTATTCATCATGATCTCTACTCCCTGTCTATTCACCCCATCCTTCATGCCTGAGTAAACAAATTCTACATCATCTCATTTCATGCTTCCTACCCCTGGGATATGAATTTCTAAGACTCCTAATAAGTCCAGTTTGAATTGCCTGAATTTTTCAGTCAAAATCTCGATACGATAGTCATTTTTTAACGCCGTTACATTCCAATTTTCAATTTTCATGTTTTTTAATCATCGAAAGCTGTGAAAGCTGTGATCTCGGATACCAGTGCAGACGGGGATCAACATATATTTTCAAGTCTACACCGAAGCACTTACGCCAGATTAGGAACGGACAGAAAGAAGTCCCTGGGACCTCAAATATGAATGGAGGCATTGTGCAATCCTGAGACCATCTTGGTAACAACATGGCTTTCAGCAGTTGGTGATGCTCTTCTATCAACAAGAGTGGAAATCCTACACAGACAGTCTCGAGGCTATTATCTCTAATACATTATATATTCATGCCTAAACATATTATGATGCTACGGGAAGGCAACCCAGAGTGGATTAATCATCTAGGAAAAGGTTTTCAGCCCAAAACCGTGCGTCAAAACAGACCAAGTCCTGAAGTCAGAATCCTGTTCAATACTGTTTTGTTTATTAGGATATAGCTTTCTCAAGGAGTGCCACTCCTCAAGTTGGAATAGAGCTGACCGCAAGGTCTGCAGTCTTCAATTTTATTCAGTGAGTATTATAATAGGCTACATGTTTGTACTCGTCAGTAGTACATAAAACACGTTTGTGATTTATTTTTTGATAATGTTTTATCGTAGTTCTTTCTACATTTTAGAAATTCTTTATTTGTTTTCAGATCAATAAGCGAAAATCCCTGATCCTTTTAGTATGATTAAAATAGTTGAGAAGTTTTTTTTTCAGTCAGATGCATGATTTTATCTGATTTTATCAATTTCGCTTGGACTAGGTAATTTGAAATATGTAAAAGAATTGCAATTTAATCTTGAAATTTTAGGGGCATCAAAACAGCTTTGTGAAATATATACTATTGATGCATTTCGTTTTCTACCTGTCACGAATAAATCTTCAGTATTTTTTTTATCCTTAACTGTTACAAAATTGTCAAAAATAGCTAAATTCATATAATCAGGGTCTAAGTCATATACTTCTACGATATCGTCTTTATCATTACTTGCAAACAATATATTCTTTCCAATTGTTCCTTATAAAAAGTTTATGGCTTGAATTGTGTCTTGATATTTGTCTTCTTCAAGAGCTTAAGTATATAAATAAGCTTTATCGAAATAAAAATAAGCCTTTATTAAATTTAAAAGTAAATTGGTCTTAACATTACCTGAATTTCGGCAGATTGATAATCTAAAAGGCCATTGAGGGTCTAGCAGATGCTTATTATGCAATTGACTATTCGAAGGTTTAAAATCATATATTTTAATAGGCACTACTGTTTGATTCATTTACTTGCTTAACAGCTTAACTACCGAACAAACATAACTATCTAATTACTTAACTAATCTAACTACAAAACTAGCCTAACCAACTTAATTAACTAACTAACTTAACAATCTAACTAACTTAACTGTCTTACTAACTTAACTTTCTTACTAACTTAACTACCTAACTAACGTAACTGCTTAACTACTTAATTAAATTAACTACCTAACTAACTTAGCTACCTAAGTAACTTAAAAAAAAACTAACTAACTTAATTCTCTAAGTAGCTTAACTTCCCAACTAACTTAACTAACTAAACTAACCACCTAACTAACTTGACTATCTAACTCACTTAATTATCTGAATAACTCACTTAACTATAGGATTTAATCCTCAAGGCCTCGTGTTTACTTAATTTTTCAATACTTTTTTTAGTGTCATTACGGTTTGAAGCTTTCTTTTTCTAAGAATACTCTATATTTGTCTACTCTTAAAGTATATTGAGTTTCTGATAAGCTTTTCACTTTTTCGCATAATACGCGTTTACAATTGCTTAACGATATTCGTTTTGAAAACTTTCAATTTTATCTTTGCTTTGGTTTCATCTTCACCCTCTTTTAAATAAGCGTATACTTTTAATCTTGTATCTCCAGACCTAGACATTATTGTTCCACATATTTCCCCTTCATCATACCTATCACTTTTTTATTGACTTCAGGGAAGTTGTAAGGATTATTCTTATAATCTGAAGTAACAAATTTTTCTTGGAGGCCAGATTTAATGTCTTCATAAAAATTCTCAGTTCGAATATTATAAATATATCTATCCGTATCCATCTAACATAAGTCAATATTTTCAATTTAAATATTTCAAATTGCTACAGTTAAACAGACAATTCCTATTACGTATGAATGACCCGATATTGGGTGAGTTAATTATTGGTGCTTTATATGAAAAAGAGTTGTCAAAAGCTATTGTATAATAATAATTTTTTCTTAAATATAATTTGATTATGTAAATGGATGTTAAGGAATCAAAGAAGTTGTTTACAAATATAGTTAAGGACAGGGCAAGGCAAAGACAAAAGGTTTGAAAGAATACGTTAATACAAAAAGAATTTCACGAAAATGTTGAAGAATTAAAAGCTCCAATAGTAGATAAAAATAATGATATAATGATATATGAAAAAATAATGAAAAAAATAGTAGAAAAAAATGATGATAGTTTGAAACAGCGATTCGTAAAAGTAGATCAAAAGTTACGAAACACTTTACCAGCACCATTATCGCAACTTGAAGGTATTGTCTTGTGTATATTGTACCATATTGGTACACTATATTGTACAAAACATTCCCTATCTTGACAAAACATCGCGGAGAGGCGTTTACAGCTATTTTTCACCATAAAAGATCAATTTTTGATCGTGTTAGTCCAAAGCAATTCCCAGCCTGTGACACTCAATCGCTGGGACACAGCACCCTCTGGCGTGTATTATCACACATAGGTATTTTTCAGGCATTTTACCGCAAAACTTCCCTTTATACTGGAATCGTTCGCTTAAACTTAAAAGGAAATCCCCAATAACGTTTCTTCTGACGAGTCCTAGCAATTGAGGCCAGTGTGACACAATGTATCCAATTACACAATGGCACCCACTGGCGCATATTATCACGCCTAAGGACTTTTCAACCTTTTTCCATTAAAAACTAAATTAACCATTGTTTTTATTTGAAGTGAGGAAACTTGCCATTTCAATGTTAGGTTGCAATATTCTTTGGCATTTTACGCCCTTTTTCCGCATTTCCAGTGTTTTACAAAAAATCCCCCTTAATTGCTAAAAAGGATTATAATTTAAAAACTTTTCTCAAATAAGCCTTTTTCTTATTCCCACAGCATGTAGAAATCCGAAATAATCCTTAAAAATTAAGACCAATACATAGAAATCCAGGCAAACTCACAGAATTCAAGACCAAACTGTAGAAATCAAAGGCGATCTCTGAAATCAAGACCAATGCATAGAAATCATAACCAATGCATAGAAAGCTTGACGAATTCATAAAAATCAGTGTCAACTGTAAAAATTCAAATCAAACCAGAGACATTAAGACCAATCCGAAGAAATCAAAAGGCCAAAATATAGAAAATCTCCAGCAATCCCATAGAAAGCACAGCCAATTTATAAAAATCCAGTCCAAACCATAAAAATCAAGACTAAACTCTAGAAATCAAGGAAAATTTCTAAAAACCAAGACTAATCCAAAGAAATCAGGTGACCAATGCAAAGAGATCAATAGATCAATGCCTAGAAATCCAGATTAAACAGTAGAAATCAAGACCAAACTTTAGAAATCTAGACCAGCCGATGGAAATTAAGACCAAGCTGGAGATATCAAGAGATCAATACGTAAAAATCTAGATCCTTCCCGTAGGAATCAAGACCAATACATAGAAATCCAGACAAATTCTGTAAAAATACAGAATAATCCTTAGAAATCAACACCAATGCATGGGATTCAAGACCAAACCATAGAAATCAAGACCAAACTACAGAAATCAAGACTAATGCATAGAAATATAGACCAAATAATAGAAATCATGACTAATACATAAAAATATAGACCAAACAATAGAAATCAAGACCAAAACATAGAAACCAAGACCAAACTGTAGAAATCAAGGCCAACCTCTAAAAATTATGACCAATGCATAGAAATCCAGACGAATTAATAAAAATCAAGACCAAACTGTAGAAACACAGGCCATCGTCTAAAAATCAAGACAAATTTAGAAAAACCAAAACCACACAGAAGAAATCTATAGTAACCCCATAGAAATCATAACCAGTCTATAGAAATCCAGACTACCTTGAAAAAATCAAGATTAGAATATTTAGAAATCCAGAACAGTTCAGAACAGTTAATTTTATTTATAAATCAAACACATTTAACTAATATGTAAGTACCCGTCCCAAGAAAGATACAAAAAAGTACTTGCGACTTGACCGGTACATAAAACTCATTTTCTGACTAATAATTCACTACAAATGAAACAACAACAAAAACAAAAACAAACAAACAAAAAACGGTAACTATTAACAACCAATCTCTTATCAACTCATCAAAAATAATAACCAATCTCATAATGATAAATAGAAAAAAGAGAAAAAAGACAATAAAAATAAATAAATTAATCAAAGAACTATGAACCTTGGCATATTAAATATTTTTCAATTTATATTTAAATAATCTGAGATGATGAGCCGACCGTGGTTCCTCTTCTGTGCGAGACGACGAAGTCGCTAGCGTGACACGTTTCAAAATGATGCAAAGGTCTATTTTAACTAGAGTAATTGCAAAAAACTTCTGGACTTATATTATTCCAACATTGATAAGCAGAGATTCTAACTTGGTACTCCTGTACCTGTTCTGCAAAATTATTACAACAATAATTAGAAATTAGGACCAATACACAGAAGTAAAGAGCAAACCGTAGAAACCATGAACAAGCTGTATAAATCATGATCAATGCACAGAAATCGATACCAAACCAGAAAAATCAAGAGCAAACGCTAGAAATGAAGGTCAACTACTAAAAATCAAGACCAATCTGAAGAAACCAAGGACAGGATCTAAAAATCAAGAACAATACGTACGAATCATGATTGGGTCATATAAATCCAGTCAAATTCATAAAAATCAAGATCAAACTCAAGAAATCAAGGCCAAACACTGAAAATCAAGACCAAACCGAAGAAGTCAAGTGGTCAATATGTAAAAATCTAGAACAACCCCATAGAAATTATGACCAATTCATAGAAATCCAGATGAAGTTATAAAAATCATGAGATCTGTATTCAGAAATACAGAACAGCCCCTAGAAATAAAGACCAATGCACAAAAATCAGGACCAAATGATAAAAATCAAGACAAACTTTAGAAATCAAGACAGGTCCTTAGAGATCCAGAAAACCCCCACAGAAATCAGAACCAAAGCATAGAAATCTAGGGAAACTCATAGAAATCATAACCTATGCAAAAACAAATCCAGACGAATTCATAAGAATCAGGGCGAATCCTAGAAAACAAGACCAAACCAAAGACATCCAGACCGACTCGATAAAATCAAGAGATCAGTCCGTAGAAATCCAGAATAATCCTTAGAAATCATACAGGTGAATACTCCAAACCATAAACATCAAGACTAAATTGTAGAACTCGAGGTCAACCTTTAAAAACAATGAGCAACCTGAAGAAATCAAGAGATAAATCTGTTGAAATCCCGATCAAACCATAGAAATCCAGACCAAACCCTATTAATAAAGAGACCAATGCATAGAAATCCAGACCAAACCATAAAAATCAAGACCGACTTCCAAAGATGCCAATAATTTCTAGTGATAATTTGTTTATAACAGAGGCAACACTATAGCGCTGCTTATAGTACAGGCCATAGGGCTCCAATGTTTTATTATTATTATTCTTTATTTTATTCCTAGAGACAACTCAAAAGGAAGGGGTCGTCTATAAACTTCAAAAGGGGATCATTCTTCGAAATCGAGTGTTCTAGTAACCTTTTAAGAGTCAAACGTGATTAGAGGGCAACTAGCCCCCCCAAGCTCCCTTTCCCCAAATACATCCGATAAAAGTTTTGAGATAGCCAAATTTGTTCAAAATACTTAAAATTTTGTTCAATATTTTGTTCATTTGGTTCAAAATCATAAAAAAAACTCCGGGGTCGACATAAACCCCCAGGGCCCGGGGACAGAGGTTGTAAGTTGTGCCCTTGGGGCAAATATGGTTCTTATGGAAGAGATGCTCGTATAAACTTCATGGAGGACTCATTTGATTGGAAATTAAAAGCTCTTGGTCACTTTTTCAGAGTCAAAAGTTATCGGAGGCCTACTGCCCCTTTCTTTCTAAGCCCATTTGTCCCCAAATACATTCAATAAAATTTTGAGATAGCCATTTTGCTAATAATAGTTCAAAGATCATATAGCAAAATATCCACTGTTCATACAGCCCCCCCCCCAGGGCCCGGAGGCATGCGTTGTAAGTTGCACCCTGGGGGCAAATATGGTTCTTGTGAAAGGGTTGTTCGTACAAACTTCAGAGAGAGCTCATTTTATTGGAAATCAGTAGTTTAAATCCATTTTTTGTAGTCAAAAGAGATAAAAGGGCAACTAGCCCCCCCCTATCTCACGTTCTTTCCCCCCCAAATGCATCAGATGAAAATTTTAGAGATAGTCATTTTGTTAAAAACAGTTCAAATATCAGATACAAAACTTTGGTGTCGGCAAAACCCCAGGGCCCGAGGGTAGGCGTTTTAAGTTATGCCCTTGGGGTATATATGTTTTTTTTGAAGGAATGCTCGAATAAATTTCAGAGAGGGTTCATTTGTTTGTAAACTGAAAGCTCTAGTTCACTCTGTAAGAGTCAAAAGAGATCAGAAGGCAACTATTCCCCCCCCCCTTCACGCCTTTTTCGACCAAACATATCAGATAAAAATTGTATGACGGCCATTTTGTTAAAATAGTTAAAAGGTAAGACAAAAACTCCGGTGTCGACACAACCTTTCAGGGACCGGGGGAAGGCGTTGTAAGTTACACCCTGGAGACATATATGGTTATTATGGAAAGAATGCTTGTATAAACTTCAGAGAGGGCTTATTTGTTTGTAAAGTGGAATTTCTATTTCACTTTTTATGAGTCAAAAGAGATCGGAGGGTAACTATCCCCCTCCTACGCCCTTTTCCCCAAATGCACCAAATAAAAATTTTGAGATAGCCATTTTGTTAAAACAGTTAAAAAGTCAGATAAAAAAAACTCTGGTGTTGGCACAATCTCCCAGGGCCTGGGGACAGTCAGTGTAAGTTATATTCTGGAGGAATATATGGTTCTTATGGAAGGGAAGCTCGTACAAACTTCAGAGAGGGCTTTTTTGATTGGAAATAGAAGTTCAAATTCACTTTTTAGGAGTAAAGAGAGATGAGAGGGCAACTAGTCCCCCCTCCATGTCTTCATAAATTGTCTGCTCATAAATCATGATCAGTTGATCAGTATGCTACTGAAACATTAACAGGCTACCAAACCATCGTAGATAGATGTTTAATGGCTCAAATAAAAGCTATTGCTTATATTTACTAGGTTTTTACAAATTCCACCACCTATTAGATTTTAGAGGTTTTAATATTAACTAGTTTCTAGGAAGAATTTGCAATGAACTCTTTGTCATGGTTGAAGCACTAGCTGTAATCTAGTATAGTTTACAGAAAAAAAACAACTTTTTTTGTGGGAAGTAAAGAACGAAGTTGAAACTTAAAACGAAAAAAAAATTTATTCCTTCACGGTCTATCTAGCATATTTCAATAAAGCTGGTACAAATAAACCCAATAATCATACTTCCCTATTTTTGTAAGCTTATAAACAAATGCATTGTAAACCATCGGGCTCATCACGTACTTGATTTCATATCCTAGACTTGCCTAAAGGATTTGACAGTGTTTGTCATAATCAACATGGACAGCCTTATGCCAGAGAGGAGTGAATCCGTCGATAATTTACGTGCTTCGTTTTTGGTACTCTCATTCTTACCTTCGTCTTAAGTCATTAGATGATTCTTATATTGATCGTATCCCTATTCGTTGCGGAGTAAGACGAGGGGGAGTCCTTTCTCCTTATTTTTTTAATGCTTGTGTTGAAGATGTGCTATCAAAAATATCGACTACGTGCCTACTGGGACCATCTGATATCTCATATCTGGCTTATGCAGATGACCTTCTTCTGATTAGTCAAACTGAGTCTGGTCTTGCCCGTCCAGTGAAGTCAGTTACTTCTGCTTTCCGTGATATCGGCCTTTATCTAAATATTGACAATGCAAGTTCCTTGTTTTCAACGGTAATAATTGTTCAGAATGTATTGCGGTGGTTTTATTATTCCCCGTGTTAAACCAATTCGTTGGCGTGTTATAACAGTTTGCGATTCTATGAATACTCTCCGGCTTCGTGCTGTAAAAGATATTAGTGATAAGCTGATGCTCGGCTACCCTAAGATTGTGGCAAATCGTGGACAGTATTGGAGAAGAGGACTAACTCGGCTTTACTCAAATTTTTATGATCCTTCTGTAGTCTTCTGTACTGGTATTTGGCCACTTCTGTTGACCGGTGATCTAAAACGTATTCGTATAAGTTATTACCGGTACTGCAAATTTCTCTTATATCTGCCTCGTTCTTGGACGAGTTCTTGGACGCTCGTTCTTGACGCTCGGAATGCAAAACTGGTTAAACAGTATTGCACGACAGATATTACTTGTGTTTTCGAAAAATTATATGCTAAGCTAGCTATTGAAGCGCCTTATAGGCTAAGGTGTTTTCATCGCCTTATCCGTCTTTTTTCTGTATGTGATTAACTTTGTTCCTTGTTTTTATGGCACTTGGTATTAACCAAGTGACATATAACAATCGCAAATTCTGTCGGTCTGTCTCTCTGTCTGTCGGTCTGTCTGTCGGTCCCAATTTTGCTACTTTAGGTACTTCCAGGTAAGCTAGGACGATGAAATTTGGCAGGCGTATCAGGGACCGGACCAGATTAAATTAGAAATAGTCGTTTTCCCGATTTGATCATCTGGGGGGGGGGAGTGGGGGGCCGGTTAATTCGTAAAAAATAGAAAAAATGAAGTATTTTTAACTTACGAACGGTTGATCAGACCTTAATAAAATTTAATGTTAGGAAGGATATCGTGTCTCAGAGCTCTACTTTAAATCCCGACCGGATCTAGTGACATTGGGGGGGGGGGGTTTAATTCTGAAAAATCAGAAAAAATTAGGCACTTTTAACTTACGAACTGGTGATCGGGTCTCAATGAAATTTGATATTTAGAACGATATCGTGTCTCAAAACTCTTATTTTAAATCCTGACCAGATCTGGTACATTGGGGGGCAGTTGGGAGGGGGAAACCTAAAATCTTGGAAAACACTTAGAGTGGAGGAATCGGGATGAAACTTGGTGGTAAAAATAAGCAGAAGTCTTAGATACGTGATTTACATAATGGGAACGGATCTGCTCTATTGGGGGGGGGGGGTTAATTCTGAAAAATTAGAAAAAATGAGGTATTTTTAACTTACGAAGGAGTGATCGGATCTTCATGAAACATCATATTTAGAAGGATCTCGTAACTTAGATCTTTTATTTTAAATCTCAACTGGATTCAGTGTCATTGGGAGCGGGAGGCAGTTGGGGGGGGGACCGGAAATCTTAGAAAATACTTAAAGCGGAGAGATCAGGATGAAAATGGATGGGAAGAATAAAAACCTGTCTAAGATCCATAACCGGACTGGATCTGCTCTCTTTGTAGGAGTAGGGGGGGGGGGGTAATTCGGAAAAATGAGGTATTTGTAACTTACGAACAGGTGACCAGATCTTAATGAAATTTGATATTTAGAAGGATCTTGTGCTTTAAAGCTCTAATTTTAAATTCCGACGAGATCCTCTGACATTGGGGGGAGTTGGAGGGGGGAACCGGAATTCTTGGAAAAAGTGAAAATTGGGGTATTTTTATCTTACGAATAGGTGATCGGATCTTATTGAAACTTGTTAAATATTGTAGGATCTTTTGTATCAGATGCTCTATTTTCGACTTGAATTGGATTCGGGGACATAGGGGGTTGGAGGAGGGAGACAGAAATCTTGGAAAACACTTAGAGTGGAGAGATCGGGATGAAACTTGATGGGAAGAATAAACACAAGTTCTAGATACGTGATTGACATACTTGGAACGGATCCGTTCTCTTTGGAGGAGCTGGGGGGTGTTAAATTAGAAAAATTAGAAAAATTGAGGTATTTTTAACTTAAGAATGGGTGACCGGATCTTAATTAAATTTGACATTTAGAAGGAATTCATGTCTCAGAGCTCTTATTTCAAGTACCGACCAGATTTTTTGACATTGGGTGGAGTTGGAGGGGGAAATCGGAAATCTTGGAGAACACTTAGAGTGGAGGAATTGGGACGAAGCTTGGTGCATAGCAAATGTCCGTGATACGTGATTGACGTAACCGTACTGGATTCGCTCTCTTTGGGGGAATTGGGGGGAGGAGTTCAATGAATTGGCGAGTTTGGTGTTTCTGGACGTGCTAAGACGATGAAAATTGGTAGGCATGTCAGGGAGCTGCACAAATTGGCTTGATAAAGTCGTTTTCCCAGATCCGACCATCTGGGGGGGCTAAAGGGAGAGGAAAAATTAGAAAAAATGAGGTATTTATAACTTACGAGTGGGTGATCGGATCTTAATGAATTTTGATATTTAGAAGGACATCGTGACTCAGAGCTCTTATTTTAAATCCAGACCGGCATTAAGCCTCTGATTTTCCTTTTAAATCAATCTATTGATTCATAGAATTTTGTTAGAGCTCATACCATATGAGCTCTCGGCTCTTAGCTCTTCCTGCCTCGTCAAAAGTGCCATACGAGCTCTTAGCTCTTGTTCTTTTGGTGTTTTCCTTTTGTATTTACTCCACTTAACCTCTGTTTTGTAAAGTGGGTGATAAATAAATTATTATTATTATTTAGTATTGCTCAAAAAATGCTTTATTTGCATACTTTAAAAATTGAGCGTAATCGGCTTACTTTCTTTCTACCAAAACTCCTATATTGTTTTGTGTTTTCAGTAAAGCACTAGTTTTTATGGCACTTGGTATTTACCAAGTGACATATAGCGATCGCAATTTCTGTCCGTCTGTCGGTCCCGATTTTGCTAGTTCGGGCACTTTATTTGTTTATTTACGAGTTTATTTGTAACTTACGAACGGGTTATCAGATCCTAATGAAATTTGATATTTAGAAGGACTTCGTGTCTCAGAGCTCTTATTTTAAATTCCGAACGGATCCGGTGACATTGGGGGAGTTGGAAGGGAAAACCGGAAATCTTGGAAAACGCTTGAGTGGAGAGATCGGGATAAAAATTGGTGGGACAACCGTTACAATACCGAATAAGAACAGACTACAGGAACACTGTGTAATTTTATCTTTGAATCAATTGCCAATAAACAAAGAACAGCAAAACTGATAACTCCACTACCGAGTCTAATTTTAGGTTCCAACCTCATTACCAGTGCCATATGAGGTCATGGCTCTTGGCTCTTCTGACCTTGTCACAAGTGCCATATGAGCTTTTGGCTCTTGTTTATAATCTTACAAAGATAGATGATTATTTGGTTTATTTATACTAGCTTTATTGATATATGTTAGATTGACTGTGAAACAATTATTTTTGATCATTTTAAGTTTCAACTTCGCTCTTTATTTCCCTCAAAAAATTATTTTTTTTTTTAAATTAATCTTTTCTCATTTTTATTTAAATTAAATGCAGACACAACAATGCAACGATCTTTTTGATATTTTTTCAAGGGGGGCAGTACCCTCATATACGAAATAATTTCTGTTCGTCTCAAGTTTTAACGTCGCTTTTTACTTTCAGTTGACAAAAAACTTATTCAATTTCTGATCGCTTATCAAATAACGCCAAGAAATCTATACTAAACAAAATGGTGTACACGATTTTTGAAGGTGGGTAACCTCGACAGATAGGAAAGAGTAACTATTTTTCTAAGAAAATTTTTATATGTTTTCAAAACCTAAGCAAAATTTTGGTTAGCAAAACCAAAAGAGTTCGAATGTAACCCGACAAACAGAAAAATATCGCAGAAAAATGTGCTATCATGTTATATTTGTAAAAAGCGATTCCATACAAATATAAACTTTTAAATAATCCCTTAAAAAGCTTTTTTTGATATAGTAGCCCTCTAGTTTCTGCTAGTCAATAGGCGATTTATAAAGCCTTGTCTTCATGATAACTTTTTTAGGAGAAATCGGCCGAGTAAAAACAGTTTTTCATTCATGGAAAAACAGACGTTCCTAAATTTTTTTTTTATTGTTTTCTTAAGTAATAATCAATGTTATAGACTGCAATCGTTTCGTAGCTGTCAAGGGTTGTCTGCAGTATTTTCTAGAGGTGTCTCATCTCCCCTAGATCGGTGATCATTGGAAATGATATTAAAAAGAAGTTTTTAACTCTAACTAAGGTGTGATATGAAAACTTAAACAAGCATACACTATTCCGTATTAATAAAAAAAGGATGATGACATCTTTGTTTCTATATTAAATTTGATCAAAAATGAACAAAGATTAATCTGAAAAAACAACATTTTTCAGTGGGAGGTAAAGAGCGAAGTTGAAACATAAAACGAACAAAAATTATTACTTCACGGCTTATCTAGTACATATATATATATATATATATATATATATATATATATATATATATATATATATATATATATATATATATATATATATATATATCAGTAAAACTAATACAAATAAACCAACTAAATATGATTCCCTATGTTTCTATGATTATAGAAAACTAGCGCTTTACTGAAAACACAAAATAATAGATGAGTTTTGGTACAGTAAAAGCAAACGAAATAGGGCCACTTTTTACAGAATACAATATTATCAATCCCTTTTAGATTCATTCCCTTTTAAGATATAGCAACAATCTATTTTAAGATCGTTGCTTTATTTTTTCGTTTAATTTGGTATCACTTCTGCACAAGGGCTCAGTTCAACGACTGGCTCTCGTTTTAGTTCTTAAAAGGATGTTTCATGATTAGTTTGTAGACAAGTTCAAAATAAACCCATCTTGATAGTATTAGAACTATAAACTAGCTATAGAATTAATATCATAGCTTCACAATCACTGGTGTATATAGAGAAATAGCCGTATTTCCTGAGTTCATATTATGTCTTATTTGATCTTCATTTAAAGTAACATTAAAGCAAATTTCTCATAATTTAAGATTGTATATTACTTACTATTGATATTATAGCTGGCAAGACCAAAATGCCTACATGATGATTCCATCTAATATTTCTGCGTTTTGTTCAATTACTTTGCGGTTACTAAAAAATAATAATTTCATGCTTATGTTTTAAAGATAATTTTAATTGTGTACTAAAAGTTACTGATGTCACAACTGGTGTAAGACTATGAAAAGCTTTATAGATTAGTTTATTGTTGTCAAGCTACATACTCACTCCTGACTCCAAAATCAATATTCCTGTTTTTATACTTGACTTTTTTGTTTTCAGTAAAGCGCTGGATTTCTTTAATCCTAGAAACATAGGGAAGCATAATTAGTTGTTTTATTTTTACTAGTTATATATATATATATATATATATATATATATATATATATATATATATATATATATATATATATATATATATATATTACATAGGCTGTGAAGTAATAATTTTGTCCGTTTTAAGTTTTAAATTCGCTGTTTGCTTCCCTCGGAAAAACTTTTCCGAAAAATTAAAAACAAATTGATTTCTTCAGCGTTGATCCACTTTACGGGTACACGGGGTTGATATAGGATTGACACGTGGCCAAATGAATAGAAGATATGTAGTTTGGGTTACATATTTACGTAATAAGGAGGGGATAAAATTAAGGGAATTGCTTTCAAGATTGTTTAACTACAATTTTCTGTAGATTACAAAGTAAGAACTGTTTTACGAACATGTTTCCTTCTCAATAGCCCTAATTTTAGGCTTTTATTTATATTTTATTTGTTAAAATCCTGAAAAAGAAACAAAATAATTCAAACACTCATTTATCAAAAAACTATCTTCTTGGGATAGGACAGAGGCGGACAGAATTTGCCTAATATAAAAACTGCATATTGCTTAATATTGGATAATTTCAGTTCTGTCTTGGCTGTTTACATCCATTGCAAGAGTATTCGTGTAAAATACGTCGGTTCAACGAATCCAATATTGGATAAACAAGCGTAACGCTCGTTTGATGGCAGATCAGGTTATGAATTTGTGTGTAATTTGTGTGGATTCAGATAAGTAAGAATAGTTTTTCTAAATGGGAAATGTTTTATACGGACTATACATGGGAGTGCCACGGAATGGAAAAAATAAAGCCGGTAGGCACCACCATTTATCAGTCCCTATCCCTGATAGGATTTTGTCTTGTTCTGTAACGTAATATGTGCCTATACAAGCTGTAGTTTTTTTTTTTTGGGGGGGGGGGATTGTGATCAATAACCTTTGTATAGTCTAGGTAGAATTTCTGCCTCTAGAGGGCCTTGGCCTTTGATGACCTTTAAAAATATGTATGTTATAAAAGTGAAACCTTGCAAAATAGATCTTCTGCTTAATTGAAGTACAGCAAAATTGTTTTCAGCTTCTTAACTTTGCTCAATTCCATTTTATAAGGTTTTAAGGATATGCAAATACATTTCCTAAATTTTGAAAAAAAAAACATTGATATGGCCCAAAATTCTACTCAAATAAGAGGAATTGCAATTTCAGAACTAAAGGCAGAGAAAAAACTAGTAACAGAAAATTCAGGTAAAATGTTGTTTTGTCAAAATTTCAATAGGTATAGACCTGTCATGTAGGCAAATTCCAGGGCCCTCTAGGGGGAGAAGGAGTAGAGATGGGTACTTTAAAATACCTTCACAGGACATACTTTAGTCTTTAGATTCATCCCTGAAAGTTTCATTTTCCTATGTTTTCCTATGTTTCATTACCTGAAAGTTTTTATACCTATTGAAATTTTGACAAAAGAATATTTTACCTTAATTTTCAGTTACTAGTTGCTTTTTCTCTGCCTTTAGTTCTGGAAATACAATTCCTGTTATTTGGGCAGAATTTTGAGCCATATTAATGTTTTTTTTTTTAAAATTTAGGAAATGTATTTGCATATCTTTAAAACCTTATAAAATGGATTTGAGCAAAGTTATGAAGCTGAAAACAATTTTGTTGTACTTCAATTAAGCAGAGGATTTATTTTGCAAGGTTTCATTTTCATAACACATATTTTAAAGGTAATCAAAGGTTAGGGCCCTCTATAGGGAGAAGGAGTGGAGGCAGTTGCTTCAAAATACCTTCCCGGGACATACTTTTGTCTGTAGATTCATCCCTGAAAGTTTCATTCTCCTAACCTAAACCCTTTCTGAAATAGCAAGGAGTCAATTAACTAGAATTTTACCATTTGTTCAAAGGATGATACGGATGATCCCCAGAATCAATTAGAATGTGAGATTAACTTCTCCAGTATGGACTACTTACGTTTTGTGAAAGAGAATGGCGAAAAACTTTTTACTCAATAACACATCCGTGATCGTCCTTCTTGGGAAAAATACAAAAACTTCACATTTTTATAGATATTACTACTACTGCTAGCAACTCATTGCACCATCAAGCCACCACCTGATCCTCCCATCCAATCTTTCCAAAGCCTCCCTCTTTCCATCCCGCTAAAATGTCCCTATTTCTCTCAACTATTTCCTTACGACATTCTCTTACTTCATTTGGGGAGGACCCGCTTTTGTTTTGCTTTACGCGGCTCACCAACAAGGATAATCTTTGGCAATATGACATCCATCATCCACAGAAAATATCCTAGCCATGTTATTGTAGCCCCAGAAAGAAGGATTGTACCACATTTCCCCCGCAATTTACTGTATAAGATAGGGTCAGTCAGTCGACTACCTAAGAAACATCTGGCAACTTATGTTTTCTGAAGCAACCATGCTTGAACCTCTGTCCTCAGTGCAGCTTCCAATATTATAATATTGGCTTGTAGACTTATCTTCCTATTCCTAACCTTTCAACTGTGAGAAAATACCCTGTGCCTTCGCCATTTAACTTTTTATATCTTCACTGTATCCACCACCTTTACTAATAATAATAGCCTACCTTGGTAAGTGAAGCTGTCCACTTGATCGATATTTTCATTATCTAACATGTGAATCATAGCCAAATACTCTTCACTGAACGCCCCCCCTCAGTTTTGGGTATTTGATACAACTGTTGTTTTCTATGAGTAGCAGTAATGAATCCTTTTTATTTTATTTTTCGCCAGGACTGGAAGACTAACAGAGGATATCAGGGATATGTCTATTGACTCTTTTGTATGAATATCTTAACTTCTCCATTGCAAATTTTAAAAGCCATCTGATAAAATTCTTATATTATCATTGCTTGGAAATACGTTGCTGCCACATTGTTTAACCCTTAAGGCACTTGAGTGCCATTATTGCTTTTAAATTTAGCACAGTAAATCGTTTTATACAAATCTTGGATTGTTGTTTATTGCGTGTGCACATTCTTTGTCTTTGCAATGGTTAGTCACAGGACGCGGGTGCTAATTTCCAAAAATAAAGAGGGAAGGAGCGAAGATCCTAATCTTGGTTTCAATGATTTTTTTTAATGTTTATCTTACCTTGTTAAATGATAACTTGACCTGCAGCCTCCAAAAAGACGATAGAGACCATAAAAAAAAAAAAAAAAAAAAAAAAAAAAAAAATACTTGCCTAGGATATTCGGTCAATGTTAATATTACCTGAACAATTGTTATTGGTCATGAAACTAGTGTTAATAGATACATTTTGACTTTTGGAACATCTTTTCTCTCTTGCAAAACTACCGCAAACTCACCGTTATGGAGTTATTATATATTTGCAAATTAGGGGGGGGGGAAGCATAGCACATATTAAATACAGCGATGGTTTGTTTACGTAATTAATATATGCTATGCTTTACCCCCACCCCCTAATGTGCAAATATATCGCCCAAATTTTTTTTTAGACTATTACAGATTCGCGATTTCAAATATCCGATCAACGAAAACGGAAATGATTGCAATTCTATATGTGTAAATACAAGAATATTTGGGCCGGAATAACTCCATAACGGTGAATTTGCGGTAGTTTTGCAAGAGAGAAAAGATGTTCCAAAAGACAAAATGCATCTATTAACAATAGTTTCACGACCCAAAACAATTGTTCAGGTAATATAAACATTGACCAGATATTCTACACAATATTTTACGTGTATTTCGGAATATAGTTAGAATATTCCAGAATCTCTTCTTTTTCAAATTATTTGTATTTGTTCTATTTTATCTTTGGCGGCCTGATTTTACATGTTGGAGAATTTTCCACGGGGTAATTTTCTGCATAGGAGAATCAATCACCTGGGGGTGTCCGTGCCTGGGATTATCCGGGAAAAATTTTGTACACGGCAATTTTTAGGAGAAATTTACTGGACACGAAACTTATTCTCTTCCTGTGACTTGGATACCAACTCCAGAGCCTCCCCCCCAAAAAGCTACTCCTTCCGGAACAATAGCTGGAGTTCCTTAATAAGATCATAGACCTTTGCTGAATTCTCATCTCGTATTAAATAATCTGCCAACAAGTTCACGGAAATTTCTTCCATACGTTGTTCTAAGTGATGTCCAAACCCAGTAACTTTATTGACCTATTTGAATAGAAACTCGTTGTAAATAGCCGCAAAGAAGGATAATCAAAACAGATCTTAGCTGTAGGCAAGGAAAAAATATAGAGAGAAATAGAACAGTTTTTTTTAAACGAAAAGTAAGGAGCGACATTAAAACTTAAAACAAACAGAAATTATTCTGCTTATGAAAGGCGCTGTCCCCTCTTCAATCCCCTGCTCTTTACGCTGAAGTTTACCTCTTTGTCACAAAGTTTCAGAGTCAAATGTCAATCCTTACTTTATTTTACATTACGTTTCTTTTATTTAATTTCTGAATTTTTTTTTTACTAATGCAGGTTCAAACTAGGCTTACTGTACATGCAAAATTGAAACAATTTGCATATTAATTTTTGCAGATTTATGCTTCTATATGGAGGGTTTCCCCCTCCTCAATACCTTGCTCTTTAGCTAAAACTATTAGCACTTTAAAAAAAGCTTCTTATTCTAATTAAAAGTCCTCAGTGTTTCAATTTTAGTAAACAGTCAAACTTAGCATAAAGGATAAGGTATTCAGCAGGAGGCAACCCTTCATATATGACTTAATTTCTTTTTCGTTTTTCAATTAGTTCCGGTAAATCTGGCTCACCCACTATGAAATATACCCCTTCCCCAACGGGACAATTACTGGAAATTTCGTCCAGTGGAGAGGACACCCCCTCCCTATCAATTTCCCTCCAGACTTTTCCATCCTTGCTGAGAGAGTCCCCCTCCCAGTAAAATTGCTTGTGGACGATTCACCATGCAAAATTCTCCCTGGCAGTCCTTCAATTGAATAAGTCTTTAATCTTTAATCGGTTTCTTGATCACTCCAGAAATTCCCTTTTCCGTGGAAATTATTTCCCAGAAAACAAAACACGCGGAAAAAAGCCGCTGGATAATTCCCCCGGAACATGTCCGCATAAAAAAATTGGCAAAGGAAATGTAATTAAAAAGAATTTCGTATAGCAATTCTGTCGAAACCCATCAGTGTAACATTTCTCCTGGAATATTCACTCCTCTGAAATTTTCCTCCCAAGAGAAAATTCTTTCCATGGAAATCTACTCCAAGCACAATATCCTCCCCCTCCCCCCAAAAAAAACAAGTGGATGTAAACTTCCCAATAACACTTCGCAGCTTTCAGCTTTTCAATTTTAGTAAACAGTCAAACTTAGCATAAAGGATAAGGTATTCAGCAGGAGGCAACCATTCATATATGACTTAATTTCTTTTTCGTTTTTCAATTAGTGCCGGTAAATCTGGCTCACCCACTATGAAATATACCCCTTCCCCAACGGGAAAATTACTGGAAATTTCGTCCAGTGGAGAGGACACCCCCTCCCTATCAATTTCCCTCCAGACTTTTCCATCCTTGCTGAGAGTCCCCCTCCCAGTAAAATTGCTTGTGGACGATTCACCATGCAAAATTCTCCCTGGCATTCCTTCAATTGAATAAGTCTTTAATCTTTAATCGGTTTCTTGATCACTCCAGAAATTCCCTTTTCCGTGGAAATTATTTCCCAGAAAACAAAACACGCGGAAAAAAGCCGCTGGATAATTCCCCCGGAACATGTCCGCATAAAAAAATTGGCAAAGGAAATGTAATTAAAAAGAATTTCGTATAGCAATTCTCTCGAAACCCCATCAGTGTAACATTTCTCCTGGAATATTCACTCCTCTGAAATTTTCCTCCCAAGAGAAAATTCTTTCCATGAAAATCTACTCCAAGCACAATATCCTCCCCCTCCCCCAAAAAAACAAATGGATGTAAACTTCCCAATAACACTTCGCAGCTTTCAGCGCTTCCCCGGGGATTGTGGGGGGCCATTTTACACATGAAAACATAGTTATTAGATTTTTCGACTATCGAGTGACTTTGGAAAGATGAGCGTGGGGGGATGTCTAGTTGCCCTCCAATTTTCTTGGTCAGTTAAAAAGGGCATTAGAACTTTTAATTTCAGTTCGAATGAGCCCTCTCGCAATATTCTAAGACCATTGGGTGAAATTAGTGGGTAATATTTGAAATTAGTATAAAAATCCGATTTTGTTGGTGCATCTATGCGTATCAAAATTCCGTTTTTGAAAGTTTCAGTAACTATTGAGCCGGGTCGCTCCTTACTTACAGGTCGTTACCACGAACTGTTTATTTTTATTTTTTTACAAATGCTGATATCTTTTTTACAAATGCAAACAACAATTATTGACTCTTCCCTTTGAGCGTTACTTAAAAAAAAGATATTGGAAAAATACAAAAAAAAATAATTTCTTAAAGGAACGAAACCATTAATAAATCTCGAACCATCGAAGATTTTAGATTACTGAAATGTCTAAATCAATGCGCCATGTATATCGTAATTTGCTTGTCATCTTGAAATAGCAATTTTTAGACGTTAGACTGGGTATTACAATTTATTTTTTATTTACTAATGGGAGTTTTGTAAAAAATAATGGATCATATTCTTTTGGCATTCTTAGAATTACAAGCTTTGAATTTATTACTCAACAGTGTTTATTCCTGGGAGTCATTTTTATGAGACCAAATAAAGCACCATTTTTCCTTTCCTAAAGTTGAAAGGCTGTGGAGCAAAACAAAGATACAAAACAAGGAAACAGATATAATCTCCATGGTTGAAAACTTTCTGCTTGGGGTTTCTTATCCCTTCTTATGTGTACTACCCTCCAAGCCCCATCAAGAGTGAAAACTAAAAACGCAAATCGACAGAAACAGACAAATGAGTAGTGATGCCTAACTGGTTTTTATAGTCCCCATAGCCGCTATTCTTTTCTTCCTTAGTGGCTTAAGATCAGAAGAAGTTTAACGGCGACTCCATCGAGACATAGGCGTTATTAATTTTCTTCAAGATACAGGTGTTTGTTACGTAATAGGAGTTGAGGGTAAAATAATAGGGATTGTTTTTCTTTGATTGTTATGGTAAGTGCTTAAAAACCTAGTTAAAACCATTCCAGTAAACCTAGTGAACTCAGCAAAGCAGTCATTTCCAACGGGAGCCTAGAATCCAATTCCACCGGGGCACTAGCATCCAATTTCAGTTGGCCTAGCAACCAATTCCGACGGGTTCTAGCATCCAATTGTACCACGGCCCAAGTAACAAATTCTAACAGGAGCCCTAACGAGCAATTCCAGCGGGACCCCTAGTGAGCGATTCCAGCGGGACCCTAGCAACCAAATCTACCGGGTCCCTAGCAACTAATTCCAACGGGGGCCATAGCAATCAATTCCAACTGAGTGCTAGTATCCAATTCTACAGGGGCCCTAGTATCCAATTCCACCAGGGCCCTCTTATCCAATTCCACCAGGGTCCTAGCATCCTCCACCTGGGCCCTAGCATCTAATTCCTCGTTCCTAGCAACTAATTCTGATGGGGGGGGGGCGCTAGTCAAGTGCAGAAACCCACTTGTATCTGAGAATGACGTAATCTTGCGTAACATGTTAGAGCTAAGGACCCTCTAGTCAAGTGGGGAACCCCGGTTTTAACTGAGAACAGCGCACAGGTGGGATGCTACTTAATAGTTCAGAATGTTTCTTCAAGGCGTTTTTTTTCGATGTGGATTTCTTATGTGACAAAATGCCACATTTCTGTTGGGGTACTTTAAGAAACATAGCTTCGACTTCTGTTTTCTGATTGCCTAAGATATAGATAAAGACAGAGATTTATCTAAGTTTATTTTTCAAATTAAAAAAAAACGAAGAAAAAGTAACAAAAAAAACTTTCTGATAGAAGCAAAGCGGTGTTGTAACTTAAAATATACAAAACCTATTGCTTTCCAAACCATGCAACGCATCAAGAAAACAAGTACAAAAAGACCAACCCGTGATATTAACCCAAATTAAAGAATTCTGAAAAACAAATGCTGTACTGAAAACAAAGCTAACGCAAAAAGCATATTCTATTAGGATCATGTTCTTAAATAGCCAGTGAAAAGGAAGACTAATATTCTAAGTGACTAAAGAGACTAGTATTCTAAAGACTCTAAGGCTCTAATATTCTTTCTTCGGACATCATATTTATAAATTTTAGTTTAGACTTTTAATTCTCTAAAAACTTAAAACGAGCTCTGTTTTCAATAAAGCTCTTGTTTTTCAGAATTCTACAGATTATAGATAATTGTCATGACTGACATAATTCGAGATAGATTTTTTTAATGTATTTTACATAAACTACGAAGCAATAATTCTACGAATTCTACGAAGAAATTGTTTCATGTCTCAACTTTGCTCTTCAATTCCTCTTGTAAAACAATTTTTTACATTAATCCTGAGATAAGCTTAGTCTTAGTTAAAAGCTTATACGTCAAGCTTAGGCTAACTTCAGCTTTGGTTAAACAGAAATAATCTTTAATGTGTTTTGAGTCTCAACTTTAAATGAACGAATTGACAGTGTCCGAACCAAATTGACAAACATTTATAACAATTGTGAAAATGCAAAATACAAGGGATGAAGGAACTAGAAAAAATCTTGGGCCAGGGTCCCTCAGTCGTATTGCACTGACGGACCCCCTGGGTGTGCCAGTGCACTTTCATTAGAAAACTAATTTTTAACATTAATTCTGTTAAAACTTTTTGCTCGTCGCTTAATACATTATAAACTTTCTTTTGTTTGGGTCGGTAAAACAGTCAATTTTTTTATTTTTTTTTTTTTTTTATTTCAGATAGGATGGAAGAGTCTCAAAGTACTGAATATCCCAAAAGTTACGATCCTCTTAAAGGTGACTCTCAGTCAACCGAACAAGAGGCGTTTCAGTTGAAGGCAAACGAAGAATATAGAGGGACTTTCCCTCAAGGAGAGGCTGGAATGGATACGAAACAGGTCAGACTTGGATTACACATTAGGATTGGCACACGTGAATATGTACAGGTGTGCTTTACCAAGGGATTTGTATAGAAAATTATAAGAACATTCATAAAATATTTGGTTTTGTGCCACTCATTGTCTATTTAAACCAAAATTCTTTGTTGTAATCGCGATTCTATGTTTTTTGTTACCAAGGTAGTTAATGAGCTTGATATAGTTACATAAGAAATGAATAGTAGTCTAATTCCATCTTCAAACTATAAGTTATTGGTGCATGAAGTTTTAAACCTTGGAGAGGTTGTAGAAGGGGTCAATAACTTCAAACGTTTGGTTTTTTCAGAATATTCGCAAGAAGGAAGATCTGTTTGGGGAGATATGTGTATCAGCTTCTCGTAAAAGGAGAAAATTTAACAACCTTTTATGGTAGATGCGTGCCTAAGATTATTTTTGGCGGGACGAAATATTCGGGCTGTGACTTAGATTTGCTAAAAAAAAAAGAAATTAAAATCCAGTGTATTTTAAATTTCATAGTAAATCGTAAGAGCTTTGTGATTTTAGGTTATCTTGTGGCATCATCCCTCCCTCCTGCGTACATGTTTGTTATACGGCAATCAATATTAGAAAGTGAACTGCGCTTCCACTTGGCAAAATTATAAAATAAGCCAACCGGAGTAAAAAAAGTTAAGTTAAACGTGGGCTTAGTTAAACGGGAGTGGAATTAAGCAGATCCGAGTTAAGCGGGGTTGTGTTAAACGACGTCTAGTTAAGCGGGGAGGAGTTAAGCGGGGTGGACGTAGATGTGGGCTGAATTAAAGGTCTTTGAGTTCCCATATGCGTTGATTTAAATGGGTCTATTTGCACGGTTACCGAGTTGAATTGGGTTTGAGCTGAATGGAACTTGTGTTGCATGGGGCTTAATCGAATGGGGCTTGATTTCAATGAAGCTTGAGTTAAACGAGGAACGGGGCTTAAGTTAAACCGATGTTGAGAAACAGGGATTGTTTCAGGTTGGGGCAGCAGAGGTTGAGTTGAACAAGGGTTGTGTTAATTGGGCTGGGAGGAATGGATTGAGTTGAATGGATTAAGCTGAAATGGATTGATTTGAAGCGGATTGAGCTGAATTAGATTGAAGTCGATTAAGGTAAAGTGGATTCGGTTAAAGTGGATTCAATTGAACGGGATTAAACAGAACAGGAATGAGTTGTCGGGAATGAGTTGAACGGGAATGAGTTGAACGGGAATGAGTTGAACGGGAATGAGTTGAACGGGAATGAGTTGAACGGGAATGAGTTGAACGGGAATGAGTTGAACGGGAATGAGTTGAACAGGAATGAGTTGAACGGGAATGAGTTGAACAGGAATGAGTTGAACGGGAATGAGTTGAACGGGAATGAGTTGAACGGGAATGAGTTGAACGGGAATGAGTTGAACGGGAATGAGTTGAACGGGAATGAGTTGAACGGGAATGAGTTGAACGGGAATGAGTTGAACGGGAATGAGTTGAACGGGAATGAGTTGAACGGGAATGAGTTGAACGGGAATGAGTTGAACGGGAATGAGTTGAACGGGAATGAGTTGAACGGGAATGAGTTGAACGGGAATGAGTTGAACGGGAATGAGTTGAACGGGAATGAGTTGAACGGGAATGAGTTGAACGGGAATGAGTTGAACGGGAATGAGTTGAACGGGAATGAGTTGAACGGGAATGAGTTGAACGGGAATGAGTTGAACGGGAATGAGTTGAACGGGAATGAGTTGAACGGGAATGAGTTGAACGGGAATGAGTTGAACGGGAATGAGTTGAACGGGAATGAGTTGAACGGGAATGAGTTGAACGGGAATGAGTTGAACGGGAATGAGTTGAACGGGAATGAGTTGAACGGGAATGAGTTGAACGGGAATGAGTTGAACGGGAATGAGTTGAACAAAATTGAGTTGAACAAAATTGAGTTGAACAAAATTGAGTTGAACAAAATTGAGTTGAACAAAATTGAGTTGAACAAAATTGAGTTGAACAAAATTGAGTTGAACAAAATTGAGTTGAACAATATTGAGTTGAACAAAATTGAGTTGAACAATATTGAGTTGAACAAATTGAGTTGAACAATATTGAGTTGAACAAAATTGAGTTGAACAAAATTGAGTTGAACAAAATTGAGTTGAACAAAATTGAGTTGAACAAAATTGAGTTGAACAAAATTGAGTTGAACAAAATTGAGTTGAACAAAATTGAGTTGAACAAAATTGAGTTGAACAAAATTGAGTTGAACAAAATTGAGTTGAACAAAATTGAGTTGAACAAAATTGAGTTGAACAAAATTGAGTTGAACAAAATTGAGTTGAACGAGAATGAGTTGACAAACACTGTCGAAAAATATACATTAGTGACTCTTATTATTTGCGATTTTGCTGTGTAGTCCAATTTATTTTCATTCTTTTAGCAAAACTTTGAAGATGTTACACCAGCAGCAGCTGCAGAATTTGAAGTTGAAAAGAAAGGCAATTTGCAGCCGAGTGCTTTCTCTGGGAGAGTCGCTGCAGAAAAGAATGTAAGATATTTGAATCAATAAGAACGTCTTAAAATAAGGCACATTGTAATATAAAAAAAGAAAGGAAAATTATTTTCTATTTTTGGGAGGATTCTCTCCTCCCAAAGGGTAATATAAGCGTAAGAATGTTAGATCCTGTGCTACTATGAGTAGATGTGGGATAAAAGTACTGTTCCATTGTTTCTTTACAGCAATCAACCTTTTATAAAGGGCTTTACTTTTCAAATAAACTAAGTCTCTTGCCCTCAAAAAATACTTACTTAAGTCCCGTCCATCCTTGCGGGACGTTTTGGGGCCACTTCTTGTGACAGGGCATGAAACAGGGCTCGGTACGTTGTTCTATCGTGTGTAGTTCGAGTCAACTCTACGATTGCCTTTCGGTCAAAGTTTTCAATCCACCTCTTGCGAGGTCTTCCTCGTGGTCGAGATCCGTCTATGGTTCCTTCGAGGGAGATTTTTGGTAGACGGTTGTGGTCCATTCTCTTGACTTGCCCGAGCCATCGCAGTTGTTGTCGTTTGATTTTATTTAGGATTGTGTCGGGGGACACCAGCCGTCTTCGCACCTCCTCATTGGTCACATGTTCAGTGTAGGGGATTCTTGCGATGCGACCGTAAAATCTGGAAAACTTGTTTACATAAATTGAAACCTACGTGGAAATATTTGGAACATACCATGTAGAATATTTCTGGTAAGTCGACGTTGTTGAACTGGGTTTGTAAGCCTAAGCATAGATAAATCAATTTATTCTTTTGTAATGAGAAGCAATGTCTTTGGAGGAAATTGCTTTTGCTGTCTTCACATCTTTAACTTGAGTTTGTCTCCTATGAATAGGTAATGATTGATCCGCAATCTAGTACACTTGTTCATAGAATCAATCTCATGGCGTACTAGTCACGCGACGTTCTAGGCTAAGTTTTGGGAATTATAAGGAAGATTTTAAGATATTTTGGAATTAAAAAAAGAAGCAAAGTTAGAAAACGAGTTTCACTATCTGCATGATTAACCAGACAAAACAACCAAAGAAGTACTATAAGAACATATACTTGAACAAATTAGTTTTGGTATATCTTTTTCAAAATGAACTTTTGCTGCTTCAATTTTCATTATTAAAGCCCTAGCACAATTTTGACGTTGTCCCCTTGGTGTCTTCCAATTTCACATGCAACAAATTTCTTCATTGTCGTCGATTACTTTTTTTCAAAAAAATTATATGAATGGACATACCAGATTATTCCTTCAGGTGCATCTTGTATCGCAATACCAATGTTTAGTATGTCCCTGTACAACCACATATAGTTTTACAAATCCTAGTGATTTATCACTATATCTAGTGATTTTTTATATTGCCTAAACAAAAAAAAAATATAACTAAATCATCATATAGATCACTAGATTATTTTAAAAAATCACTAAATAAACAAAGTTACAAAAATCTGATGTTTTTCTCACCGTGTAACAAACTTGCCCAAATATTACAGTATATGTCTCGATATTTAATTACATATTTAAAACAATGCTGAAAACGAGGAAATACCTGGACTATAGGCAATAAAAAGTGTAAATCATGGCAGTATTTGAGGAAGGGTTCCATGGTTCCACACGATCCAGAAGGTTCTGAAGTGTTCACCAAATGGCAGATACTGTTGTTGTCTATTATTCACTTTCATGCTTACTTTAGATTTTAGAAATTTACTGACAAATGTGTATTTGTAAGCTTTCAAAAATGATTAATTATCGTTGGTGAATTTTTGCTCCCCGTTGAAATATTTTTGTAGGAAATGAAATCGAAAAAACTTTATCTGACGAATATAAAGATGCAATTTGGTCGTAAATCGATTTTATCCTTGCAAATTTATTGTTGCTTTTGTGCTTTTTAATCAGAATTTATAAAGTATTTTTTTTTTTATTTGAAGGCCTTTATTTTGGTATGTAATTGGAAATCGTTTTCTTACAAATTCTTGGTAACTGTTTTTATCAGTTTCCTAGCTCTGGAATACTTTTGCATTATTAAGATGATGAAAAGCAACCTTTAATTCCTCTTTCAAATTCTTCCTTCTCCCAGAGATCCAGTCCCCCTGGCTCCTTGCTTTTTTCTAACAACTACAATGAATTAGATTAACCAACAGCTGGGAGTTCCCGAAACTAAAAATGCAGCCAAATAATAAAAAATCATTTAAGATTTTTATCAGCAACTACGTTTTGTAACTAAATACAAAAAAAAAAAAAAAATAGAATTATTAAGAATTCAGATGAGAATTCTGATGGACTTTTATTTTCTTTATTTTCCTCGACGAATTTGTCGAAACAAATTGATAGAAGTTGGATGAAGTTGACAGTGCTAGAAGCTGGATTACATTAACTTGTCAACAGTGGTAACGTTTTGCGGGGGGGGGGGGGGGCAAGGAGGGGCATTTGCCCCTCTTAATAATTTAGAGAAAACTATTATATAGTCCAGGACCCCTGAACTTCTGGATGGATACCCCTCTTGACCCCCCCTAATAAAAATGCTGAAGCTGCGACCCTGCTTTTGGTTTACGGATTCATAGTAATTTAAGTAATAATTGTTAAGACTATCTTATTTCAAATTTGTGTTTATTTAATCCATTGTTTTTGGTTTCTTTTTACAATGCATTGTGTATTATGAAATTATTTTCATTTTAGGTCATGACGCCTGCCATGATGCAGCCACAGAGTGAAATGTCATCTAAATCTAAAGAATTTAGCCAGCCATCATTCAAACAAAGTGTGAATGTTGACCAACCAGATGAAAGACAGTTTGAAAGCAAAGTCTTAGATAAAGAAAACAAATCACCACAGCAAAGATCACAGTATTTTGTATCTCCCGGTCCAGGTCCAGATGTACTTGATACAGAGGCAAGAAGCGGGTTTAGTAATGTAATGCAAGATACACCTGAAGGATTGACACGATATATTGATGCGGATAAATTAGATTTCAAACCAAAAGGACCTGGTACACAGTTGCCAATGGCCGCAAGACCGTACGGTTCTGATGAGATAATTGCTAGAACGCAAGGTCCTCCGAAAGTTGACGAAAAAGCAAAAAGTGAAACGGAAATTTCGCCTGAGCAGCAGCTGGAAGAACAAGAAAGTTCTAAAAGAGGACGAACCAGGAAGTTGGGTGCTACCTTTCCACCAAGTAAAACAGGTAAATTAGACTAGGGAAAGACACAGCTCATATCCTTGTGCATTGAATAATTTAGTGGCAATAATTTAATTTTTTTTCATTCAAACAACTTTGAAAGTCACTGCTTGACATTGCATTAAGGATGACTACATTGATTAGATGTATTAATCGGAATGATAATAATTATTGTTGATATTTGACAGAGGAAAGGAAGAGTCACTTAACCAATCATCTAGGAAGAAAATAACTATAGAACTGGTTCACATGTGGATACCTCACATTTAGAGGTTCTAGACTCACATTGCTCTGTTTTTGTGCCATTAGGGTAAACATGTCTAAACATAGCTGTTTTTACTTAACGGAAAAACTCAGAAAATGATATGATCTTAATTTTTATCCCACATTTAAGTATTCAGCTTTTTCTGGGTATTCGTGATAATAATCAGTTATCCTTCCGGTTTATTAGGAAAAAAAGTTTAATATAGTATATAAATACAAAATAGGCGTAAATCTAGCAGAGTATCCCTGAGTGACTCAGGTGGTGGCTCAGCCTTTTAGTTTGTGTTTTATCAGTTTAGGCTTGACAACGTGATTGTTTCTTGTCAAGAACAGAGAAAAACAAATGATAAGACTTTTCTTGTAATGGTCATCTCAAAGTTACTTGATTTTACATATAACATTTCGCCATCGTTGCAGCGATTTTAGGCTGTTATATGGCATATTTCCAGGGTGTTAACTTGGTAAATGTTTTTAGGGGTGCCTATTGTCGGTAAGGCGAATCTATTAACTTCCCTGTACAAATTATAAAACTCATATGAAAAATCTATTTATCGCCAATGCTGCTAATCACGTGTTTTCAAATTCCGGTATAGCGCTTGGGAGCTTTTAACTGAGGTATCCAATTCAGTCAGATTTTCAAATGGCCAATTCCCGCATCAGCCTAATGGTACTTGGAGACTTTTTAAATGAACTTGGCTGATTCAGAAGAATTTGTAGCAACCAGAATCACTTATTGAGTATTTTGAATAATACACAAGTACCAAAGAAAATCTTAAACAAAGCACCATTTTTTTTGTTATGTTTTTATGAGTCGGGCAAACTTTTAAGGGAAGAGGGTCATACCCCCTAACCCCTCTTGGATACGGCCCTGAAAAAGCCCCAGAGAAACGAAAAAAGATTTGAATATAATAACATACTGAATCACATACAGAATAAACATGAAAAATCAAGAAATAGACATTGTTGGACATTCTACACCATATTTTCTATCTATATTGCCTGTCTACCAGAAATCCCCCCCCCCCCCGAAGATGACATGACCCGTAAAGCCCTACACCATAAATTATGCCAGATCCCCATTGCCTACAAACAGATTATGTAGTAGAAAGGATGAACATTTTTGACCTGTTTACTCAGCTTGAAACTTTCATAGATCTTTTTTTGAGCCAACAGATGACAACAACTTTATTGGGAGGGAGGGGTGTTCATGTGAGCCCCAAGAGAGGGTGGTTTTTGTACCTCATCATTCTGAAACTTATATTCCTAAGTCCTTGGGTCGAGCAGACTCTTCTTCTTAATTCAATATCAATTTCGGTAATCTCAGGTAAAACAAATGCATCTCTGAACGGAAAAAAAAATATAATTTAAGTAAAACTGAAATAAATTGACCTACTTGTATTCTAATAAACAGATAATGTTTATTCATAATTGGTAAAGCTAACATAAATGCTGGCACACTTCATAACTGAAATTTGTAATTATTTGAAAACAGTAAGTATATATACGAAAGGTAACAACTGCGAGTCATCAATGATTCGCAATTCTGTTTGATAAGATTGCTTGTTGACTATATATACTGATATAATGCACTAATGATATTTCTAACTATTTTACTTTTATCTTTCTAAGATTTTTGCTGTGTAAAAATGCAACTACAAAAATAATGGATAGAAAAAATATGTTCAATTCTAATTAAATTTGACTCAATGTTCAAATTTATATGCTGATTAGAAGATTCCGGTCGATCTATAATAGTAAGGAAATCATATAAGAATAAAGCTGCGCGATATTAAACAGAAAAACAATTCTGATTATTCATAAAAATGCATTCAAAAACAATTTAAAGCGTACCCTATCCAGACTTTTTTTTACCCAAACATTTTTACCTTTTTTACCCAAACATTAAACACTTGAAAACCAATAATTTCTTTCAATTATGTTATGATCAGAAGTCAAAATGAAAATGTTGTCCAGGTTTGACTGACTAGGTACTTTCTAACGTTTTTTTTAATACTCTGTCTTCTTAGACACGACTTACTACCCCTGTCGACTGGTTTCATTGGAACCTGTCGCAAAACAACGTCAAAAGGCTCGCGCAAGGGCATATTTCAAAAAAGTGAGAATCTTATGACTCCCGGTAAAAGACACTTGTTCAAAAACCATTCAGATTTTAGAAACATTCTGGACCAAAATTCTCTTGATCTAAGAACAATGATCACTTTTCAATCACTCACGTTATTAAACACTGTTAAATGGCATTCATTACAGATAGCTTATCCAAGCTGTCCCTGGATCTAGGAATAATATTTATGACTCTTTTGTATAAAAAGACTACCAGCAGAAGAAAAAGAAAGAATTTTTTTTATTAATCCTTTCATAGAAGCTGCGTCTCTAATAGTATTCCCACTAGGAATATTATGACAGCTTTTACCTCACTGGGTGTGCCAATAGGTAAATGACCGTCAAGAGAAGTTCCAAGATATTGATGGACTGGGTGGATCATAAGACCCATACTGCTTCTCTTTCAAATTGGAATACCAAGCATTTTTGTATTCTTCCAAGGCAACAGGCTCCAATTGCGTCCCCTTTATCAAGGCTTCCGACTGGAAACAGCCTTTACAATTCCAAATGTCTCTGACAATGGCTGCCTTATGGGTGCTGTCTTTATGGTTGGCTATTCTCTAAAATAGATTACTGGTTATTCGAAAGGTTCTTTCGTAGATCAAGTTGGTCATTTGTAGCTTGCCCCATTATCTCTTTTTTAAACTTGATCCAGTGCGCTGACCACCGTACTGGTCAGTGTTTAGGTTTAAATCATAACATAGTATGGGAGGTTAAACATTTTTTTTCAGGTTATTCGGTGCCTCTAAAGACATTTTGCGAGTCTCAGCATCCATTGAGTTTTTATGAGACTTTGTATTTACCAAGTGAAATATAGCAATCGAAAAATTCTGTCGGTCGGTCGGTCTGTCTGTCTGTTTAATCTCGTCTGTCTCTGTCCAGGTTTTGCTACTTTAGGCACTTCTAGGTAAGCTAGGACGATGAAATTTGGCAGGCGTATAAAGAAACAGACTAGATCAAATTTGAAATTGTCGTTTCACCGATTCGACCATCTGAGGGGGGGGGGGGGAATGGGGGATGTTTAAATTGGAAAAATTACAAAAATTAGGTATTTTTAACTTATGAACGGTTGATCGGATCTTAATGAAATTTGATGCTTGGAAGGATATCGTGTCTCAGAGCTCCTATTTTAAATCCCGACCGGATCTGGTGACATTGGGGGGGGGAGTCCAGGGGGGAACCTAAAATCTTGGAAAACGCTTAGAGGGGAGAGATCGGGATAAAAGTTGGTGGGAAAAATAAGTGCTAGTTCTAAATACGTGATTAACATAACCGGAACGGATCCGCTCTCTTTGGGGGAGTTGTGGAGGGGGTGGCTAATTCTGAAAAATCAGAAAAAATGAGGTATTTTTAACTTTCAAAGAGTAATCTTAGAGCTCTTATTTTAAATCCTGACCGGATCCGGTGACACTGGAGGGAGTTGGGAGGGCAACCTAAAATCTTGGAAAACGCTTAGAGTGGAGGATCGGGATGGAACTTTGTGGGAAAAACAATCACAAGTCCTAGATGCGTATTTACATAACCGGAACGGATCTGCTCTCTTTGGGGGAGTTGGAGGGGGGGGGGGTTATCTTCTCTTTTTTGCGGAGTTGGGGGGGGGGGGTAGTTCTGAAAAATTCGATAAAATGAGGTATTCGTAACTTACGAACGGGTGATCAGATCGTAATGATATTTGATATTTAGTAGGATCTTGTGCTCTAAAACTCATTTTAAATCCGTACCAGATCTGGTGACATTTGGGGGAGTTGCAGGGGGAAACCGGAAATCTTGGAAATCGGAAAACGCTTAGAGTGGAGAGATCGGGACGAAACTTGATGGAAAGAATAGGCACAAGTTACAGATACCGGATTGATGTAATTGGAACGGATCCGGTCTTTTTGGGGGACCTGAGGGTTGTTAGTTTGGAAAAATCAGAAAAATTAAGGTATTTTTAACTTACCGTGATCTTACCGGTGACCGGATCATAAAAGAAACTTGATATTTAGATGGAACTCGTCTCTCAGAGCTGTTATTTCAAATCTAAAACAGATATGTTGACATTGACGGGAGTTGGAGGGGGAAAGAGGAAATCTTGGAAAACGCTTATAATTGTCGTAGATACGAGATTGACGTAACCGGACTGGATCCGCTCTCTTTGGGGGGGTTAGTGGATGGGGTGCTTCGGCTAGTAAGGTGCTTCTGGACGTGCCAGGACGATCAAAATTGGTAGGTGTGCCAGGGAGCTGCACAAATTGACTTGATAGTCGTTTTCTCCGATTCGACCATCTGGGGGGCTGAAGGGAGAGGAATAATTAGAAAAATTGAGATATTTTTAACTTACGAGTGGGTGATTGGATTTTAATGAATTTTGATATTTAGAAGGACCTCGTGACTCAGAGCTCTTATTTTAAATCCAGATCGACACGAAGCCTCTGATTTTCCTTTTAAAGCAATCTATTGATTCTTAGTATTTTGCTAGAGCTCATACCATATGAGCCCTTGGCTCTTCCGACCTCGTCACAAGTGCCATTGGAGCTTTTAGCTCTTGTTCAAATTTGTTTAGGGGATTATTTGAACTATTATTTTTAAATCAAATAACTTCCAATAAGTTAATTCGAAAAAATTCAAATAACTTAAGAAATGTTTTTCCTTAATGTTAAAAGAAAAATTTAAAACAAAGTGAAGCCATTTTTGCCAGAAATTATCACAAAAAAACAAGCTCAAAATCGCTTCTATCTCATGTATTAGTTTTAAGATAATAGTGGTAGGTTCACTTTCTACTAAGTTTGTCATCACGAACTGCTTTATTACGGTTTCCAAAAGTGATTTTAACATATTTTTCACCTCTCTTAGATTTCAGAAAAACCTTTTGGGGGTTGTTTCTATTCAAACGTCTCTGTTTTTGCTTTTTCGAAGAAAAACTGAAAAAACGACACATTTGACTCTCTCCCCTTTTTGATGTCAAAATTGACGCCACAGATCACAGAATCTATTGTAAATATATGTATTTATCCAGCTGCTAAAAAAAATTATTTTGTCCTGACAAAATAAATTCCCGACTGATTTTTGTCCTGACTGATTTTTAGCGGCCTTTTTGAAAATAAAGATATATTATTTAGTCCTATTGGTATAATTTCAGGATTACTGAGAGTTAACAAAATACAAAAAGGCTCAAGGAATAATTATAGACTGCGAAGTCCAGAAAGTTTATATTGATATTATATAATACTAACTAAATAAGAGGCAAAAGGGCTTACCTCTCACGTACTGTTACTTCAAAGTTTCGATCTGACTAACTTTACTCAGGATTCATGGTTACAGTATACAGTACGGAAGGTCGAGTTATCAACAAAACATGAACGTTGCTATCGACCTGCTCATGCTTAACTTGGTAAGCACAGTCGAATTCCTTCAGTTATTTACTTGTAAGCAGAGCCAAATCTCTTAAAGCTATGAACCGCACTCCTGTAAGCACTGTTTGAAGTCTGGAGCTTTATATAGTACAGTTTAAAAGAGGAAGAGGCAAAACTCGTAACACAAACACTCGTTCACTTCGTAACACTCGTTCACCGTTCTGATGCTTTAATTGTTGCCTTCCAGATGACTTTAAAGGTGTATTTTTAAAGGATAATTGTTTTCTATTTTTTAAAGATATATACGGTTATGTAAGTTATGTTTATGCAATTTTTAATATACGGTTATGTAAGCCATGCTTATGTGAATCTAAAGTCCATGGCCAGACTACTGACTCGGAAAAAACAAGAAAATAACTAACTACAGAAGTGAAATTTTTTCTTTATGTTTACTTTAATTCACAATTGACATAAACTTTCAAACCTCGAAAACAAAAATCCATTTCCTATGAAGTAGGGTCCAAAAACTTAATATCAAACGTAGAAGTACGTTAAGAGAATTAATACATGAAGATCAACCAGATCAAAAAGATACATAAGGATTGGGAATAGAGAACACCAAAGACAATCCGTCAAAAAACAACAGGTTTCCCCCCTCTTTTGGAAGTTGTTTATACCAATAATTTCCTAGATTATATACGTTTCCTTGTTTGAATTACCCAATGTAAACCCTCAAAACCATCAAAAGCGAAACGAATTTTTTTTGCTATTTAGATGTGCACTATTCTTCCTGAATAAACTTGACTCGTTTCCAAGTCTATTCTGTTGCTTCTACCATACCCTCTTTTTTCTCTTCTACCAATTGACCTTTTTCTAAGGCCCTGATCCCTTTATACATTATATCACGTCTTGCTAGTCTTAACAGATATTAAATAATTTTTTTTTAACTGAACGTAAGGAGCGACATTACAACTTAAAACGAACAGAAATTACTCCGTATATGAAAGAGGCTGTTCCCTCCTCAACGCCCCACCCTTTACGCTAAAGTTTGACTCTATATCTCAACTCTACTTTTTAAAACAGTAAAAACTTATTCTAGTAAAAGCTAGTTATTCAGTAAAAACTTCATATACGGTTTAATTTCTGTTCGTTTTGAGTTTTAATGTTGCTCCTTACTTTTAGTCAAAAAAGTTTTTTTAATTTAATTTATGGACGTTTTTGAATTAATGCGTGGTTTGATTTTAGCTCTCTTCACATGAATAATTTAAGCAAAATTTGCATATGACTTATTTTTTGACTAAATGACTTTCTCATACTTTTGATCGGACGATTTTGAGAAAAACAGGATTGGGGGAGGAGGCTTAGTTACCCTCCAATTCTTTGGTTGCTTAAAAAGACAGCTAGAATTAATAATTTTTTATGAATGATTTTATTAGTAAAAATGCACATAACTTATGAATTAACTTACGTAACGAACTTCTATATTCGTACATTTTTGTTACATATATGATGGCATTCGCGTCCCAATTCCTTAAGAATGACCCCTGAATCACAAAGGCCGTAGAATAAATAGTTGAAACTACTAAAAAATACTTAAGCGTAAAGAGCGAGGGATTAGAAGGAGGTGAACCCCGTATATGCGTAATAATTTCTGTTCGTTTTAGTTTTAATGCTGCTCCTTACTTTCAGTTGAAAAAAACTTTCATATTTATTTTCATTGTTCTTTTTCAAAAATACTAGAAAATCTTGCGCCCCCTTCATGGAAATTTTCTTCCCTCATGAAAAATTCATCCATGGTAAGTTCCCCCACATAACCCCCTCCCCTCAACCCCTCCCCCAGCCAAAAAATCTCCGTGAAATCGTCTGAGCACTTCCCAATAACCATTACTATATGCAAACACGGGTCACAGTTTGTAACTTGCAGCCCCTCCCACGGGGAAGTAAGTTGTCCCTTATAACATAGTTATTATGTTTTTTTCGACTATGCTGAATAAAATGGCTATCTGAGATTTTGACCCGGTGACTTAGGGGAAAAATGAGCGTGGGATGGGGCCTAAGTGACCTCCAATTTTTTGGTCAATTAAAGAGGGCACTAAAACTTTTAATTTCCGTTAAAATGAGTCCTCTTGCGACATTCTAGGACCACTGGGTCGATACGGTCACCCTGAAAAAAAAAAAACAAAAAAAAACAAATACACATCCGTGATGTCTTGAGGCAAAAAATACAAAATTCTACATTTTTGTAGATAGGAGCTTGAAACTTCTACAATGGGGTTCTCTGATATGCTGAATCTGATGGTGTGAAATTTTGTTTAGGATTATATGACTTTTAAGGGGTATGTCCCCCTATTTTCTAAAATAAGGTAAATTTTATCAGGCTCATAACTTTTGACGGATATAAATAAACTTGATGAAATTTATATATTTAAAATTGTTCGTTGTCACGAACTGTTTGATCTTTATGTTGCCCTGTCAGACTCGTGTCAAAAAGTGAACCGGCTAGTATAAAATCATTTTTATCACAAAACTGCGTTTTCTATGGATTCATAAACATTTACAACTAGAATGGGTATCTCCAAAGGGATTATATTCGTTGGTTCTAAACATATTCACACCTCCCCCCAAAAAAAAACCTGGCCAATAAGCAAACACTATTTCAAGTAAAGAAAGTTTTCAAACCACCATCAAACCCCGTTGGCAAAAATTATTGGGCTCATCGCTAGATCTCAGAATTCCCGTTTTATGTAGGGGGATCTCTGAGTTTGAATCAGTGCCTGGCATTAATGTCTAATGACCATTAGAGCACTTCACCCCTTTCGATCAAACACGTCCAATAGTCTTACATAGGTTTTTCCGTCTGAGGTACCATTTCAGACGCAATTAGCCCCCTCCGAAATTTCCGCGACGATGATGAAATAGTGGGGATGAGGAAGGGACAGTCCCCCTCATATGGAATAAATTCTACTCATTTTGGGGCTTAATGTTACTTTTTACTTTCGTAAACAGCCGATATAAAAAATATTCCCGTAAATCGAGAGGGATTAAATATCAATTTCACCTTTTGATTTGTTCCTAAAGTTTTTATTGTGCTCCTCCACATAATAAATACCTCTCTCCCCCCAAAAAAATGTCCTGGTTACGTTCCTGTGGATTATATACCAATTTCCACCTCCATCCTCCTCGTCTTTCTCTTTGAACTAATTCTGTATTTACCCAAAGGCTTAATGAGAGCTAGAATGTTACGGTATTAAAAGGCACCCTTTAATGCATCTCCATCACTCCCTAAGTACGAAACAATTAGGGAACCCATTTCTTCATTGGGAACTAGCATTAATGTTCAACTAAATGAGCCTCCTTTAAAGTTAAACATCCATCCCTTGTAGAAAACCTCAAATGCCCAGGGGCATTACTTACAACCCTTGCTCTCAAACTCTGGGGTTTGTTCCAACCCCAAAAGCCTGCTTATATGATATGTTCACTATTTTGAATAAATGGCATCTCAAAATGTCTGCTGGATGCATTTGAAAAAAAATATGATGTGTGTTTGGGGGGGGGGGGAGATAGCTGTCCTCTGATCTAAGGGCTGTCCTGCCCTTTGAATTTCCAATAGAATGAGCTCTTTTTGGGGTTACTGCTATAAATCTTTCTATGTGAAGTGCCCTGGTCTAAAAAAAAAAATTAATAAAATAATAATACATAAATAATACATTGTGCCAACATCGTCCAACATCGTTCTTTACTTAGTTAGACTGTTGCGCTTCCTATAATAGTCTTTTTCATGGCAAAAGTATATCTATTTTTATTAGAATCCATTGGAGGGATGGAGATCTATATACTCGGCAGAGGGAGTGCATTTTCCGGGGAGATATTCCGGTGGGTGTTTTCTGCGGGGGAGGGGAGGGGAATTAACACCGGTCACCGTTATTAAAAACCATACGGGCCGTTTTCACGTGCGAATTTTCTACAGGGGGGATGGATTGTCTGAGGTATTTTCAGCGGGGAGAAAATTTTTGGGAAGAATTACCTGAATTCTTTTCCAGAATTATTTTTCTTTTTTCTTTCTTCCTCTTTGGATGCGCAATTTTACTTATGGAGAGAATGTTGCGATGGAATTGTCCGGGGAAATTTTCAGCAGGGATCAAGTTGTCCGGCAAGATTTTCCTGTGGAAAGCGTGGTTAATGTACGTTTCAATGGTCCAAGTTCTTCTCAAGGGTAATTTCATCAAACCAAGGGTCCTAGAAGTTCGGGAGAGGGCTCATTGGAACAAAATTTTTTAAGTGACCAGTACCTTTTTACCTTTTTAAGTGACCAATGCTAGGACACTGCTACCACCTCTCGATCTTCAGTACCAATAGTAAAGGCGTAAAATGAAAACATTCGTGAAAAGTGAAGGCAACAAGTCCCAAAAACTGATTTAATTTTTATTTCAAGGCTCAGTGAGACTTAGAAAATTGGGCCATTGAAACGAAATCCTTTTGGTATCTTACATTACTCCTTCCATAATAATCTACGAGCCCTTGACAGTACACCTTGCCAGAAAGTTATCTGGACCGTTAAACATCAAGCCGCAGTCAACCAAATTCTGTCAATAAGGCTCAACGCGGAATGCAGAAACTAGTTTTGGGTTCCAGACAAGGGCATCTTATTACCCAAGATTTGGGTAACAAGATACCCTTATCTTAACCTTATACCAAGGTATGGACACACTCAAATGAAAAACAGAGGCACCACAGAATAGTTTCTTATGTAAAAATTAAATAAACAAAAAAAAGTTTTTTTTAGCTGAAAGTAAGGAGCGGCATTAAAACTTAAAACGAACAGAGATTACTTCGTATATGAAAGGGGCTACTCCCTCCTCAACGTACCCCTCTTTACGCTAAAGTTCGACACTTTCTCTCAACTCTACTTTTTAAAACAGTAAGAAACTTTAGCGTAAAGAACGGGGCGTCGAGGAGGGAGCAGCCCCTTTCATATACGAAGTAATCTCTGTTCGTTTTAAGTTTAATGTCGCTCCTTACTTTCAGTTAAAAAATAATTCCTTTTTTTTATTTAATTTCCGAACGTTTTTGCATTAATGCATGTTTTGATATTGGCTCTGATATTGGCTGATGAATATTTAAAATAAAATTTGCATATTTTTTTTTTTTTTTTGGCGAAATGGCTTTCTCCATAGCTTTGATTCAAGGATTTTGAAAAAAGGGAGCGGGGGAGGAGGTCTAGTTGCCCCCTCAATTTTTTGGTTACTTAAAAAGGTAACTAGAACTTTTAATTTTTTACAAACGTTTTCATTAGTAAAAGCATACGTAACTTACGAATTAGCTTACGCAACGAATTCCTATATTCGTATGTTTTTATTATGTATATGAGGGGGTGTACCCCCTCGTCAGTACCTCGCTCTTTACACTAAAGTTTAAATTTTGTCCCAATTCCTTAAGAATGACCGCTGAATCACAAAGGCCTAGAATAAATAGTTGAAATTACAAAAAATACTTTAGCGTAAAGAGCGAGGTATTAGGAGGAGATGAACCCTCATATGCGTAGTAATTTCTGTTCGTTTTAAGTTGTAATACTGCTCCTTGCTTTTAGTTGAAAAACTTCTTCATATTTATTTTTTCATTGTTTTTTTTTAAATAATGCTAGAAAATCATGTGCTCCCTTCATGAAAATTTTCTTCCCCCATGAAAAATTCCTCCATGGAAAAGTTCCCCCCAACATATCTTCCTCTTCTCAACAACTCTTCCCCCAACCAAAAAATCCCCCTGAAAACGTCTGTACAACATTATAAATAAGCACTGGTCAAAGTTTGTAACTTATAGCCCCTCCCACGAGTACTGTGGGGGAGTAAGTTGTCCACAAAGATATAGTTATAATGTTTTTAGACTACGCTGAATAAAATGGCTAATATTTAGCTATAATATAATAGCTAAAAAACATTGGGCGGGGGAGGGGGCAAAGGTGCCCTCCAATGTTTTTGGTCACTTAAAAAGAGCACTAGAACTTTTCATTTCCGTTACAACGAGCCCTCTTGCAATATTCTAGGACCACTGGGTCGATACAATCACCCCTGGGAAAAAAACACGCATCCTTGATCTGCCTTCTGGCAAAAAATACAAAATTCCACATTTTTGTAGATAGGAGCTTGAAGCTTCCACAGTAGGGTTCTCTGATACGCTGATTGTGATAGTGTAATTTTCGTTAAGATTTTATGACTTTTAGGGGGTGGTTTCTCCATATTTTCTAAAATAAGGCAAATTTTCTCAGGCTCGTAACTTTTAATGGGTAGGACTAAACTTGATGTAACTTATATATTTAAAATCAGCATTAACATTTGATTCTTTTGATTTAGCTATTGGTATCAAAATTACGTTTTTTAAAGTTTTGGTTACTATTGAGCCGGGTCGTTCCTTACTACAGTTTGTTACCACGAACTATTTGATAATAAAATGCAAAATCTTTTTCACTAATACCTATTTCAACGATGTAACTCTTTCTGATCATTATTGGATTTATTGGCTGTAATCTGACCCATAATAAATTTTTTTTTGCGTCAACAGAGGTCGTTTTTAAAAAAACTAAAAACTAAGGTTTTGAAGAAACTAGATGACATAAATAAAATCCGATTCGAACGTTTAAGTTAGATAACTAAACTGTTTTAAAGTATATACCATTCATATTTTTACTTATTTCTATAATCCTGAAACATGGCTTTTCAGAAAATAGAGCGGATGTCACAGTTTATTTTTTATTTAATTACCAATGGTATTTTCGGAAAAAATAGTTCATACATATCTTTGGCCATGCTTAGGAGTATAAGCATGGACTTCATCACTAAAAGATATCAATTCCTGAGGAAGTTATTGAGCATTGCTTAAGATAGGAAAATAGCATGAGATCAAAATGGAGATTCACATTAAAAAATTTATCCGTCTATCTGAAGTTTCTAACAGGAAGTAATTTCCTGTTTTTTTCTTCGAAAGATTATCTTGATGTTCATCTTTGCCACTCTATTTATATTTTTGATGCAACAATTTAAGTTATGCTTACCTTTGCCTCGAGATGACTAGATAATCAAAAGTTTGAAATATACTTATTCTTACGTAATCTTATTTTCTATTTTTTAGAAGACAAAATTCCTGACGAATACCTAGATACCATCAACAGAGATGTTGCTTCTGAAATCCAGTCCATTGAAGCACGTCAGATCGGTGAAGGTGGAGTTACTCAAAAAGGAGGTGTTGGGGCACAAGCAAGGGTAAATTGTTTATGAAATTCCATATATGTTAAACTTATGTATATATGTATATGTTACCGTGAAAATCTGAAATTCATGCTTGTCAACATTCACTGGTGAATTTCTGAAATACCTGTTTTTCCTCGGATTTAGTCAGTGAATTTTTTTCAATTTAATGCAAGGCTTGATGATGACAGGTTTGGTTGGCTTTAGGTATTAGCCCATTTATGATAGTTACAACCAAATTTAACGCAGCTTAACATAAACTAACTTAATCTAACCTATCCTAACTTTGACTTTTACCATGATAGCTTTCATAAGACTGAAAAAGTATGAGTCGAAAAGCTATTTGAATCCAAGCGGAGAAAACGGAATTTCCGACATTCACTGGCGGATGTCGACATAGGCCAGATTTGGGACATTCGCGCTTACTGTTTTTACGACAAACTTATGCTAGAAAGGTTATTCCTTCAATTTTTTTTGTAACTTAATTGAGCCCTTTCCTTAACTGATTTTAACCATACAAGAATATTTTGATTTAACCAAAAACTAGGCATGTTTAATCTTTTGAAGCAAAATACCATAGGATTTTAATTTTTATAACTGAAAAAATAAACATGGTCAATCGGACCATATTGGACCGTATCTCAACTATTGGAGAACTAAATATATCTAATGGTCGAGATGTAGAGTGGATTGATGACCAGATCAGATATATCCCCAGCCCCCCCCCCCCCCCCCCACTACTTATTTCCTCTCAGAAAAGTTAGTGTGTTGCACCTTGTTTGAGCCAGGATGAGGCAAAGATTTTTAGTTGTAATGATTGAAACATTCAGGTGTGTATAGTCCCCTGGGATAAACCCACCAACTTTTTCAGCTCAAAGGTTAGTGTTTAAGACTTTTTAAGGGAGACTTAAACATATATTTTGAATCCATATGACTATAAAACCAAACGCGTAACTCAAGGAATAGACCCACCTTTGTTTTAACCTCTCTCCTTATGGCAGATGAAAAATGATGTTTCCAGAGGCTAACCGTGTTCCTCACCTCTGAGCTCCACATGAATGCTCAGATCCACTTAGGACTCGTCGGTATTTGGTCAAGGGAACAGAGTACATAGATTTTAGAGGCTCTCACTTATGTCATCTTTTTGGTTGTGGGTGAGATTTTCACGAGGTGTAATTGGCGTCAAACTAGTGGTCGTGCAATTTCGGGTGGGGTAAAACAATCTGGTTATAGCCAAATCTGGTAAGTTAAGTTAAACGGGTAAACCCAAGCAGCCTCTAGGGCAAGTCCTAATCATGACCCAAGGGGAAGTTTCAAGTTAAAAAAAGTTGGTTATTTAAGACACTATTCCCGTACTATTTCTCGTGAAACGATATACTTTGTACTCATTGTGAGACTGAGTATATTCCAGATATTTTTATTGAGAATATATTATTTAGTACAAAATATTTAAGAGAAATAAACAAAACTTATATAGGTAACTGATTTTTGATGTGGAGTATCGGTGAGTTATATGTGAAAGGTAAGAATGCAGTACTTTGTAAAGTTAATCGAAAAGAGATTTTATCCGAATAAAAGAGATTTCACGGACCTTCCCTTTCTTTGCGCAAGTGAACATGTTATGCAAATCCCATATCTTTGACACAATTGCTGACTAGTAAGTTGTAGGTGAAAATAAACATATAACATTTTGAAAAAAGCAGAACGTGTTCATGCGATAAATAGAACATATTAAAAAATTTCCAAACAAAATGTTAGAAAAAATGTTAAAAAACTTTTAAATTGCTAAATTTAAACACACTTTTCTAACTAAATTTCGAACTTTTAAAAAGAGAAATTCAAGTAAATGGCCTCCAAAATACTACTATTTGTGCAATTTTTGATACATTGTATGACATTCCAGATAATTTGCCCATTTATGAAAATGATTCTCTCCTAAGTACCCACCCTCTCAGCTTAAATTTTGCGTATGTGCATGGTTCATTATTGTTTAATTAAGTTAAAAAAAAATTAACAGAAATAAAGTAGTGACATTAAAACTCAAAACGAACCGAAACCATTGCATATATAAGGGGGCCTCCTCGCTGAAGTTTTTTGGAACTTAAAAAGCTTTTTATTGTTCTAACTAAACTACCCTTTTGTTACAGAAGTCGTTCTTAAGATACAGCCGAGAAAATCAATTCTGCAAACAAGAAGCTATTTCAAAATTGAATATAGTAAACAAATTAACATATTTGATGGTTTGAGGGAAGTGGCTTTCAGAGGAAAAAATCAAACGTTGACCACTAAATGTCAAAGCTGTAACTGACTTTCATAAAGATGTTACTAATGAAAATAAAAAAAAAAATATCAATTGGTTCTAACCTCTTATCGTTCAATTGGCAAAGTAGATAATTAGCTACTTTGTAGTGCTGGTTGGCCGCTAAAACACGTTCTAATTAGGTAGTACCGTTTTATGCAAATCGGTGCGCAAAAATTTTATCAACCCAGTCCATCAAATTCGATTAGTCAGTCCACTGTTTCTTCAGTTAATGTTTGCTGGGTATTTATTTTTGGTTGTTGGGTAACTGCTGTTGAATGAATTTGGCGGGAATTAACGCGCTTTATATGAATTATTATTTTGTGCTAAAAAAAAAAAAAAAAAATCTGCAAACTCGTTTCATATGGACTGGTGTGTGAACCGCTGCCGCGAACTAATGCCAACCAGTTTTAAGTTTCTCGAAATTTGCTTTGTAGTTTCGTTTAGAATGAAAAATACGTCAAGTAAATACGTTAGATAAAGTAGAAATAATTTAAAGGGAAAGTAGAAAAGATGAACCTTTTTCTCTTGAAGGTTTAAATCATTATTACGAAAAGATCATTTAAGTTATAAACCAGATTTGGTACGATACTGGATGTGGAATTAGTATTATGAAATGGTAAAAGTATCTTGTCCTTTTGGGGTATATTATAGCTGTTCCTTTGTCATAGAATCATATTTTTTACTGGTAGCAGAGGGCAGCAGTGGTTCTTATGTTAAAATTCAGTAAAGTAAGGTACTGAAGTTAATGTTCTCCTTGAGACATGCAATTTTTCGGCAAAACGTACTACTGCAGGTTGCTAATATTCTTAGAAAATAATCAAAGTTTGCTTACAGACTCGGAATATTTTCTTATTTACAAATGTTTTTTTACGAATTAGTAACATATTTTTTTAATCAATCTACGTATTTGTAAACCAATGTTCAACCAGATTTGGGATATGCCTAAAATTGAGTCTGATCTATCGAACGATAGCATTACTGTTATTTTGAATTAGAATTTAAAAATCGTGGGGCCTCTGAAAAATTTGCTGCCAAAATCTTGCACAGAAAATATAGAAACTTCACATGAGAATGTAAAGTGTCTGGTTAGGTGTAAGTAGTTCACCAATCAGAATTGAAGTTAAATATTCACGGATCTTCAATAAAATGTTTTTATTTCAAGTTTTTGCCATTAATCATTTGCAAATATATAGCTTATGGGTACCAGCAACTATATGGAACTTCAACGGCTTAATATATGTATTGTTCCCAAAAAGTCCTCGTGTTACAGTTAAAACTATTAACAAGACTTAATGGCCTCAAAATTCTAAGAGAATATTAGTCACAGCAAACACAGCAAATTTAGATGAGTTTTTTTTTTATCACTATTGTTAAAACCTATTTTCTTAGTTAGGAAAAACCGTAGTATAATTAAGTGACCCCTTTTGCCATTGCTAACTCAATTAGAAGTAGTTCTAACTAGGTATGCAGAAAGGCTCTATTGGTATAAGTGTATTTTTTTCCTTTTTAAGGTCGATTTTAATTTTAAGTAAGGTCTTTCAGATGAACTTTTTTAGCAGTGTCATTACGAGTAAGTAATGTTGTTGCGATTGTTTGCATATTTTGTAAAACTTGCACCTTTTAAATAAACCTTTTGTAGGCTACCTAATTCATAAAAAATTAATTACAAAAAGATAAAAAACCTTTGAAAATCCTGGTTTTCTGGGAGGGTGGACTGGTCGGAAGGACCTCCTCCTTAAAAAGACTACAAAACAACGACAAGATTTTTTTTTTTTAGAGAGAAGATTCTTTTTTAAAGAAGATTCTTTAAAAAATTCTTCTGCTTTCATTTAAGTTTTAGATCTGTATGTAGCTGTGTTAATAAGCAAATTTCTTGTAAACATAAGTTTATTCCCAGAAAGTGTTAATCTGTTTGATATATAAGAAACATTTTGTAGCGATGTGCCTGTTTGAGCAATGTGCCTTTTGCTTTGGGTCTATAGCCTTTAATCATTTTCAGGCTGCAGCTGCTAGGAACGAGCCTTTACCACCACTTCCAGGAGGACGTAGACGATCTAGGAAGTATAGCAATACATTAGAGTTGACTTCAGGACAAGAAGGTTAGTATCTTCCATTAATGCTTTCATATAATACAAAATCATTAAAATTTTGAAATGAAGAAGATCTTATTCGATTCAAAACCGATTGGTACAGAAACCTCCATAAATATAAACAATTGAAAACTAAGAAGCAAAATCTTGCTTTTTTTTTTCTTTTCTCCCTTTGTAAGAGACTATTGTTTGAGTTACTATGAGATAATGATAACTTCAGAAGGTCCTAGAAGTAAGTGTGAAATTCTACTGTTAAAACTATAATATAACAAGATTATACGCGCAGCTCATTTTTAGAAAACAAATTATTTATGTCAGTTCTTTTTTTGTCAAACAGTTCGTGGTATCGAACTGTTTGGAGTGACTCGGCCCAATAGTTACCGAACCTCGAAAAAAAAAAGAATTTTGAAAACAATTGATACAGAAAAAGAATGGGCTTTTTATGCTGATTCCAAATGTGTAAAATCCGTTAAGTTTAATTTTACCTATCGAAACCTACGAGCCTGAGAAAATTTGTCTGGTTGTTGTAAAAGAGGGAAACAACCTTAAAAAATTCAATCAATGAAAACCGCACTATCAAATTCAGCATTTCAGAAAACCCTACTGTAGAGGTTTAAAGCTTCCATCTATCAAAAAAAGAATTGTGTATGTTTTGCCTGGATTAAGGTTATGGATCCTGAATATTATTATCTCAGCATATCAGAAAAAAGTTCCACTTTTACGCAATTATTTAAGACTGATTCCTGAAACATAATTATTCTAATTAGACTAAGAAGATTTTGCAAAATACTACAAAACTTTTGCGTGAAGAACGCGGCATTAAGGAGGGGAGCCCCCCTTATATACAAAATAATTTATATTTATTTTAAGTTTTAATATTGCTGCTTACTTTTATTTGAAAAAATACTAAATTTATAGGTTCGAACCTCATCTTGTCTCCTAAATCGCCAAAATATGTACTTCAGTATTGAGCGATAAGTTCATAGGTTTATTAATCCATACTCACAAACAAACAAATAAATTAAAAAACTCTTTCATGGTGGAGAAAACCGATGAGGGTTTGCGGTCGCACGAAAGTCCACGTAACTACTTACCTGTTAACTCCACTATTTACGTAAACCTCGACTCGACTATCTCGACTATACTATAAGGAAACTCTAACGTTTCCTTGCTAAAGACGACTAACATATTTCTTATCATTTTTTGCCGGTAAACCCGATTTTTGATAGTCCATTATTCAGCTGCAATTATGATAGGGGTACTAAGGTTATATCTTACCTGAAAAGCAATCGTTTATCTAGTATTGTGCATTCAATATTAGTCTGAGATTACTAAAAGACTGTTCTGAGACATATGTGTTTAATTAAGTCTGACCATCTTTTGAATATAAATTGCCCGATCGATTAGTTCAATCTGTTCTACCCTATCTTGCGTGATTGTCAAGATATTTAGGTCTTTTTATGGTACTTGGTATCTGCCAAGTAACATATAGAGATAGCAAATTCTGTCGGTCAGTCTGTCTGTCTGTCTGTCTGTCTGTCTGTCTGTCTGTCTGTCTGTCTGTCTGTCTGTCCCGGTTTTGCTAGGTTAGGCACATCCAGGTAAGCTAGGACGATGAAATTTGGCAGACATATCAGGAACTATACCAGATTAAATTAGAAATTGTCGTTTACCCGATTCTACCATCTGAGGGGGGGAATGGGGGGACGGTTAAAGCGGAAAAATTAGAAAAAATGAGTTATTTTTAACTTACGAACATGGGATCGGATCATAATGAAATTCGATATTTAGAAGGATATCGTGTCTTAAAGCTCTTAGTTTAGATTCCAACTGGATCTGATGACATTGGGGAGTTGAAGGGGGGGAACCTAAAATCTTGGAAAACGCTTAGAGTGGAGGGATCGGATGAAAACATTGCGGGAAAAATAAGCAGAAGTCTTAGATACATGATTGACATAATTGTAACGGGTTGACATAATTGTAACGGGTCCGCTCTGTTTAGGGCAGTTGTGGGGGGGGGGGGAGGGTTAATTCTGAAAAATTAGAAAAAAATGAGGTATTTATAACTTACGAACGGATAATCAGATCTTAATGGAACTTGATATATAGAAGGATCTTATGTCTCCGATGCTCTAATTTCAATTAGATCCGTATCTGGGGACATAGGGGGTTGGAGAGGGGAAACAGAAATCTTGGAAACAGACAATTTTGGAAAACGCTTAGAATGGAGAGATCGGGATGAAACTTGATGGGAAGATTAAGCACAAGTTATAGATACGTGATTGACATAATTGGAACGGATTTGTTATCTTTGGGGGAGCTGGGGGGTGTTAATTTGGAACAATTAGAAAAATTGATGTATTGTTAACTTAAAAACGGATGACCAGATCTTAATGAAATTTGATATTAGAAGCAACTCATGTCTCAGAGCTCTTATTTCAAATCCCGACCAGATCTGTTGACATTGGGGGAGTTGGAGGGGGAAACTTGAAATCTTGGAAAACGGTTAGAATGGAGAAATCGGGATGAAACCTTGTGGGTAGAATAAGAAATGTCGTAGATACATGATTGACGTAACCGTACTAGATCCGCTCTCTTTGAGGGAGTTAGGGGCTGAGGTTCAGTGCTTTGGTGAGTTTGGTGCTTCTGGGCGTTTTAGGACGATGAAAATTGCTAGGCGTGAAAGGGAGCTGCGCAAATTGACTTGATAAAGTCGTTTTCCCCGATTCGACCATCTGGGGGGGGGGCTGAAGGGAGAGGAAAAATTAGAAAAAATGAGGTATTAATAACTTACGAGTGGGTGATCGGATTTTAATGAATTTTGATATTTAGAAGGACCTCGTGACTCAGAGCTCTTATTTTAAATCCCAACCGGCATTAAGCCTCTGATTTTCCTTTTAATTCAATCATTGATTCTTAGAATTTTGCTAGAGCTCATACCATATAAGCTCTTGGCTCTTACCGACCTCGTCACAAGTACCATATGAGCTCTTAGCTCTTGTTTTCCGCAGCACTGTTAAGACACTTGTAGCTAGCTTGACACTTGTTACACTTGCTACCAGTTACAATCCTTTTTCAAGACAAATATAAATTAAATCAAGAGTTAGTTTTTTCTTTACCGATGACGATTTCGAATCGACAAATTAATGACCAAGTAAACAGTTGGTACTCCCCCTCATATCTGCAGCTTTTCTCTTTTTCCTTTGATTTGAATCTCAAACCTGATTTTTTTTTTAGGTAAATGACAAACTTCATGCTTCTATTATATCATTTTGTTATATGCTTTTATGCCATATATAAGTTGCTTAATTTATCTTCTTGAATTGAAGGGAGAGGTTGATACGTTGATATCAGGAGTAGTCAGGCTTTTTACCTGAAAAATATTTAGGCATTTGAAAAATATGCAGGCAACTCAATTCCTTGGGCTGATTCCTAGAGTTTTGCTTCATTATAGCGGTTGAAAAAACTATCTGTATAAAAAAGAAGAAAAAATTCAATTGTTTCTACTTTTTATCCAAAGCACGCAAAAGAAGGAAAGGAAAAAACTTATTTTAGAATGTTCAACTGTTGACTTAAAACTTCAAAATAAGCCATACGCAACTTGTTATTAGAAAGAAAAATATTTAAAATATGAAATATGTGTATTTTGAACAGTTCAATTTAATATTTCAAAAGATCGAGGAAAAATAACAAATAAAACGGCTTTTCACTGTTTTGTCTATACTTCGTATTATTGTGAAAGCTATGTTCTCTAGCTACACGCCATAGTTATTTCAGCTTGTATTTCTTGTTTTGTTTTATTATTCTTGATATTTTTATTATTATTATTAACCTGGAAAATAATACTGCATGTAGATAAAAATAAAATCTACATTTTTACCCTTGTGAAACTAAAGCTTAGTATGCAAGGATGTGTAAAGATCTTGTTGGTATTGTTAACCATGGTGTCTATTATGCTATGCTTTTACCATTTTCTCTGCATTGGCTCCCTCTCCTCCTGTTCCGTCATACCTACTCTCCATTCATAAAACAGGGAATGAATTGATTGCCTTTCAGACATTGGTCAAGCTGTTCACATAACTGTCGACTTGGATAAAGTTACAAGAGAAGAAGCCGCAGCTTTGCAAAGTATTGAAGCTAAATTTCATGGAGGCGTTGTGCCAAGGGGAAGCTTAGCAGCAGCCGCTCAGGTATAATTAATTTTTATTAATTATTAATATATACATATATGTATAGACATTTTTGCGTAGTTTTCTTGGTCATCTAAAGATACGATTAATTTGGTTTTCCCCATTTTTCACCATTTCTCTGGGCAAATCGAAGGCTGCAGCTTGAAATGAATATAAAAAAAAAAAAAAAAAAAAAAAAAAAAAAAAAAAAAAAAAAAAAAAAAAAAAAAAAAAAAAAAAAAAATCTAACCTAATCAGTACCTAAATATGCTTCTAATAAATATGCTTCTAAATATCAATAATAAATTCTAATAAATATAATCTAATATGCTTAAAATAAACAAAATTATATACCTATCTTTTTACCCTTAAAAAAGATTTTTACTTAAAAATTCCAAATAATAGATAATTAAAGAAACTCTACCTTCTCATATTTGAAAACTCGGCCCTTTTTTGATTAAGAAGCACATATTTCACAATTGCAGTTACTAGAGCACAGTGTATCTCTTGAATAAGTGTAGAAACAACGCAGAAAAATCCAAAAAGCTTGACACTCAAATAGTTGTTTATATTGAAAAGACATCTATATAAAGGACTATAGTCCGTATTTACAATTTTCCAAGGAATATGTTGCAAAATGATTTCTGATTTAATCTTTCTGAATATGTAACAATTTAAGAATTGTGTCGTACCATCATCTCTCCGAATTTAGTAACTCCAATCAAAAACACAGTAAGGTAATTTATGAAATAGCACGCATCTAGATTTCTGTGATTTTTAGCAGGACAAAACATTCTCCTGATATCAATGTTGTGTAGAGTTCCTCTTTGAAGGAAAGAGAATATTACCATGAAATACGGAAGCATTGGGATATCGTGAATTTTTATGCGCTGAAAAATTGATGAGTTTAATTTATAGGGGATGGGCTTCCCTTGGCATAACTCTGAGTGGTGGCTGAGAGGTCTGACTTACAATGCGATGTTTTTAACTTCCAGTGCAGGATTAAAAATATATCCGTACTTAATTTTAATAAAAAAGAAAAGAGAATGAACAAGTAAATTCTTTTGAGTTTGGTTTGCTGTATTATTGGAGATTCGAACAGCCGAATAGAGTAATGAAACCTATTTTTGTATTCTTAAACAGATCTTGCTGTAAACTCCCAAAGATGATAAAAAATACAAAATATGTTAAACAATTCCAATGTAAAGTATTATTGTTTTAATTTTGTACCAAGACAAGACAGCAGTAATTTAGTATTTACTGATGTTTGGGGTCTCGCAGCAACCTCAGAAAAAAATATGTTATTTTGATTTTTTTAGGCAGCAGCAGCTTTGAACGGAACACCCAGTCCACCGGTGTCTGCGGTTTCCACACCACAAAGAAGAAGGTCTTCAGTTGGGTCCAATAATGCTCCAGGTTTGCAGCAGCTGCCTCCAGGGTATCAACCCATTGCACAAGTTGGTAATAAAGGACAAACAGTACATCCAAATGCATGCGGTCTTCACGTTGAACAAGGTACTTTTTTTCAAATTTTAGTAGGTGCATTTCAATAGCCTATTATTAAATCAGCGTCAGAGCATAGTGCATATTTGATAAAAAAAAGTCTATGCTACTCTTCATCAGTTAACACATTGCACGTTAACTTGTCATAAGTGCTTTTGAGCTCATGAGCTAATTTTAACCAGACTATACGTAATCCTCGCAAGTGTTTAAGCACAGGCACGTACATAAAAAAGATTTTGAAGTGGCAAGCTCTGTTCCTTGTGCGCACGATGAAGTATATGTTACGTCGCTCTTGATGTATTATTCGTATTTTAGACATTTTAAATAAAAAAAAAACAAGTTTTTTTTAAACAGCAAGTAAAGAGCGACATTAAAACTTAAAACGAACAGAAATTATTCCGTATATGAAAGGGGTTATCCCTCCTCAACGCCTCACTCTTTACGCTATTTTCTTTTGTTTTAAAAAGTAGAGTTGCGAGAAAGAGTCAAACTTTAGCTTAAAGAGCGAGGCGTTGAGGAGGGGGGACAACCCCTTTCATATACGGAATAATTTCTGTTGGTTTTAAGTTTTAATGTTGCTCCTTACTTGCAGTTAAAAAAAACTTGGTTTTCTTTTATTTAATTTCTGAACGTAATGAATTAATGCATGTATTGATTTTGGCGCACATGAATAATTAAAACGGAATTTGCATATTAGTGTTTTTTGCTAAATGGCTTTTTCATTTTTTGATCGGGTGGTTTTGATAAAGAAGGGGTGGGGGAGGAGGCCTAGTTGCCCTCGAAGTTTTGGTTACTTAAAAATGCACCTAGATTTTTTTTATGGACATTTTTGTTAGTAATAAACATACGTACCTTACGAATTAGCTTACGTAACGAACTTCTATATTTGTGTTTTTATTACGTATATGAGGGGGTTCGTCCCCTCGTCAATACTTCTTTACACTAAAGCTTGAATTTTGTCCCAAATCTTCAAGAATGACCGCTGAATCACAAAGGTCGTGGAATAAATAGTTGAAATTACTAAAAATACTTTAGCGAAAAGAGCGAGGTGTTGAGGAGGAGACACACGCCTTTATGTATGTGATAATTTCTGTTCATTTTAAGTTTTAATGCTGCACCTTACTTCCAGTTAAAAAAAAAATTAGTATTTTCTCGTTTTTTTTTTTAAATAATGCTAGAAAATCCTGCACCCCCTTCGCGGAAATTCTCTTTCCTCATGATAAATTCCACCATGGAAAGATCTAGGTGCCCCCCTACCTTTTTTTCACTTAAAAAGGCACTAGAAATTCTAATTTCCATTAGAATGAGCCCTCTTGCGACATTCTAGAACCACTTGGTCGATACGATCACCCCCGGAAAAAACAACAACAAACAAACACGCATCCGTGATCCGTCTTCCGGCAAAAAATACAAAATTCCACATTTTTGTAGATAGGAGCTTGAAACCTCTACAGTAGTGTTGTCTGATATGCTGAATCTGATGGTGTGATTTTAGTTAAGATTATATGACTTTTGGGGGTTGTTTCCCCATATTTTCTAAAATAAGGCAAATTTTTTGAGGCTTGTAACTTTTGATGAATAGGAATAAACTTGATGAAACTAATATATTTAAAATCAGCATTAAAATTGAATTCTTTTGATGTAACTATTGGTATCAAAATTCCGTTATTTAGAGTTTCGGTTACCATTGAGCCGGGTCGCTCCTTACTACAGTTCGTTACCACGAACTGTTTGATGAGCTCGTAGAGACGTTTAGTCGGCGTGGGTTTAAACTCGGGAACCACTTTTTTTTGTTTATTCTTATACGCCACCTTTCATTGTTAATTTTGCTCCGTCCTTGACCTGCTACGTCTCCTTGTTGCTGATTTTCAGGAGAATGAGTAGTGGGAATGAAAGGTTCCCGTCCACAACACGTCAATGGTACTCTATTCTCAGCCACTTCGTCTTCTAAATCATTACGCACACCGTAGTAGCAGAGCCCAGGAGCCCTGGAGCCCAAATATTCAATTTGACAACTGTTTTGGATGCTGTTCTGTCGAATGCTTCATAACATTCCTTTAACTTTTTTGCCATCAAAAGCGCCAAGCAATCTATTTATTCTGGGAGCAAGAATTAAGGATTATTTTGGAGCCTTTTTTGGTCTGTCAGATGGGCTGTTGTGGATTTGGAAAGTAAGGTCAAACAACAAATGCACCGTAAAACTGAACCATCGATTTACGTAGCTATGAAGCCACTGTAGCTTCGTATACACCAATCGTTTCAGGAAGAAAAGCTACGCAAGAAGCCAACCTTAATCACCAATTGAGAAAAGGTGTAGATACACTGTCTGAGATTAAAGTTTTTTCAGACACCACGTGACCGGATAAGTATTTGTTTTTATTCTTAAAGATAACATTTGAGAACTTTTGGGTAAGCTAAATAAGTTGGATAAGGGACGTTTAAACGCACTTATTATAAAAACCATTTTTATAAAAAGACGCGGTCGTTAACAACAAAGGCAATGTCTTGGTTTGTAGTCTGACTAAACACAAACTGATTTTTTTTTTGGGGGGGAGAGTTAATTGTATAAGAAAATAATGGAGTGCTCAATAATAAAAAAAATACCAATTTTATTTTGTAGTTCAAGCCAAAAAGTTCCAGATAAATTGGGATTTCAAAGGTGGGGCTCAGGCACGGAGGTCTCTCCCTCCTGTATATGTCCCTGACTACGTCTGTATGTGATTCATTTTTATTGCCTATCCATTTATTTGTGCTGCCTATTTCTCGTCATAATATTAAAGCTTGAGCTAATGCTGAAGCTGTAGAATATTTAAACCGAATATTCGAGCAGAACGTACAGGATTGGTTTTAACTCATATCTTCTTGGGCATGAAAAGGATCTATTTCAAAGCTAAAAAGGTTGATGTGATGCAAAGGTGACGCAACATTTTTTATGAGTAGCCCTAAAAACTATGGGAAAATATTGACAGGAAACTCAAGTCCCATTTCTAAAAAAGAAAGAAAAAGAAAATGATCGACAGTATTTAATGTTAACCAACAGAACTCTTAATTTGATTGTGATTTTCTTTTGCTTTAAATGGGCCTCTTCACAATAACCACAAATCATAGTAATTCACAACATGATCAAAGATAACTCCACCAAAGTTAGAATATTAGTAGTGAAGCATTCTTCTTAAGAGTCAAGCCAACCAAACAAGAACAATCCTAATCTGTTTTTTGGCTTGTTCTACCGTAAAGTATAATTTTTTCATTTTTTTTTGTTTTCAGTATCCGACAATTCTCTTCTCATTGAATGCAATTTTGATCGAATTACTAGAGAAGATGCTGCTTTTATTCAGGCATTGGAAGCGAAGCTATACGGTGGTGTTGTTCCTCGGGGAAGTTTGGCAGCCCAGGCCCAGGTACCATTTTCTTTTCTATAACCGAAGTAGGGAAGGGATTGCCATGGTACAAACTTCAAAAAATTTTACAACTCAGAATACTTCTATACAATGTTGCTTCAAAGAGGTGTTTTTATTTCCAAAGCCAAATAGTAATGTGAACTACCTCCTATAAACATCTTACATGTAATCCAAATAGTTTCTGAAGTATTTCTAGCAAAGTTGTATTGCTTAACTGCTTGGTTAGACACGTCTCCTAGCATCTCCACTGATCGCTTTTTCTTGTATTTCAATGTGAAGTTTATATCCTAGCAATTTTTGAATGTCAACTGTTGGAATGACCAAAAATAAATGTAATCACCTTGATGACATCGGGACTAGTGATGCAAATTTCTGTCTTTGTAAAATTGAGCTCGTTTTGGTAAATGTAGAATATTATATTTTCTAAAAAGATGCGCTAATTTTTTTTTTGCAACGCTACCAAAATCTATCAACTATGAAAGTAAGTAGACAGAAAAAATTCTTACTCATGGGGAGAGGGAAATTTTTTAAAAGGTTCCTTCTTACCGCTGTAAGACAAGAATTTGTTTAATAGTTTTAGGTTAAAACTATTCCAAAACTATTCCTAACTACTATTCCTATAATATCCAAAAATTTAAACAACCATCAATTATTAGCACTAGCACATTAGCCATAGCATACTTCTATTACCACTTTTGACTACAACATTGTGTCACAATTTTTTAAGTTTTGCTTTCATCTACACAATTTCTTCTTACGTTTCTGCAAGTGCTCGTGTTTTAGATTTTTTTTTTTTTTTTTTTTTTTTTTTTTTTTTTTTTTTTTTTTTTTTTTTTTTTTTTTTTTTTTTTAAGGCAAAGAGCCATGTAAATGTTTAAGACGACCAGAAATAAGGTGCTGTAATATCCAAAAATTTAAACAACCATCAATTACTATTAGAGTTGCTATCGTACGAGAAAAGAGCGAACCGCGGACCATAGTAACCAAAAGTTTAATAACTCATTAAAAAAGAAAAAATGTGAGATAAAATTGCCATTTGTAGCTTATTCAGAAATAGCAACTAATGTGGCGATTAATCTTAATAGTAAAATGCTATTTTGAAAACAAATTTACAGTATTTCGAAAATGTGAAACGCCTCGAAAAGACATCGGATTAAAAGGAAAAGTTCACTATTGAAATTGCTATTGTCGACAACCTTGTTTTTTGCATTGGTAGCACTGAAGTCCTCTTTTTTTTTCTTCGCCGCTAGTGGGCCCTGGGATATCATAGATATATGTATAAGGGCTCATTCAAAACTTGCGCTCTAGGTGCCTTTTCGGGAGCGGAAAGTCTGGGAAGAATGAAAAAGGTACTATCATAATCTGTATGATTGGAAATGCTAATCCTGAAGTCTACAATCCCCATTTTATATTCCTCATTCCCAGTCCACTGAATTTTATTCACAAAGTCGTCACTTTAATTCAATTTCTTTTATTTACAAACGAAAACATAACAACTAATTACTAATAACAGTCCCCCCAAAAAAATACAAAAAAGTACTTGCGATAGGGTGGCTACTTACATTTTTTTTTCAAACAAATAATTAATCAAACTAATAAAAAAAACAAATAAATAAGTAATAAGTAAATTACATAAGGGAAATAAAAACTATATCCAATTTCTTATCAACCATTTTACCATAGTAATATTAATAGGAGCAATAATAATAAATAAATATAAACTACGAACCTTTTCCTAGTAAATATTTTTCAAATTACTTTTAAATAACCCGAAGTACTCAAAAAGCTTATCAGCATGACGAGTCACATAGCCATGTAGTGACCTAGTAAGTAAGTAAGTAAGTAAGTAAGTAAAATATTTATTACCCGTATTTTTCACATGGAACAAAACGGAGTACAATGAAAAAAAAAAGAAAAAAAAAAAAAAAGAGAAGAAAAACGGAGAGAAATTTAAAACACAACATCGAAAAATACATAATCAAGAACTGTAGAAATGTTTAAGCCAGGGGTGATTCCATTTTGCCTGGAAATTAGAAATCAACCGGTTTACCGCGATACTGGGGTCTGCAATCCTGTGTTTATCAATCATATAAGTGTTTCTCGTCCACAAGGGGCATCGCAACAGAAACTTCGCGAACCTAAAATAAAGGGACCGGAGCTTGCGTTTTTGGGTGTCAGTTAATAAATTCCAAAATGGCGCGATATATAGAATATGCGGCAGTGCGACAGCGTTATACATATTCGCGAGATACTTTCGGCATAAGAGGATTCTGCTGGCGACGATATACCCATACGCGGTGCGGAGTTTTTTCTCGACGTGTTTGACGAGCAGTAGACGAGTTTCATTAAGATTACGGCCTATGGGTAAACCCAGATACACGACTTGAGATGAAACGGTAATTGACTCGCTACCCAGCAGGAGGTGTTCAGGCTGAGAAGGACTATCGTTGAAAAAAAGAACTGCAGATTTAGAAGTATTGAAAGCCAGGCCGATTTTTCGGTATTCATCACGCAGGATCGAGAAGTTCGATTGCAGACCCCTAATAGACCGACTTACATTTAATAGATCGTTCGCATATGTAAGTAGCGACACATTTATATTCTTGGAGATACATGAAACATTTACACGTGCCTGGTCATTTAAAACACTGTTATTGTACAAACTTGGGGATAATAATGAACCCTGGCGGACACCTTTGTTTACTGGAACAACCACTGACGTGATGCGGTTACCTATTTTTTTACGCGCCTTTAAACGGTAATACATATCGTACAGTACGCTAGTGACACGGAGGTTTACACCTTGCTGGTAAGCGGCTAAAGGGGTCTGAGCGTGAATCGACGAATCAAACGCTCTACTCACATCAAAAGAACCAATCACTATGGGATCACCAGATTCGTGAGAATCTGCTAGAATAGCTTCAAGACTGAAGAGAGCGTGAGCACAACCCAGACCCGGTCGGAAACCAAACTGGTGGTCAGGCATTCGGCACGAATATTGAATTTCTTTTGAGACTAAGATCTCTAGAAGTTTACAGAGCACTGGAGCAACAGTGATTAGCCTGTACGAGGAGCATTGGTCTGTTGGTTTCCCTTTTTTAAGGATGGGCGAGAGCAAACCGACACAAAAAGAGTCAGGCACTATACCAGTGGTGAAAATAATCTGGAGTAGCAGTTCAGATATTTAATAAGCATAGTGTCATTAAAATAGTTATGAAAAATTCTCTGAACTTACAGAATTCTAACATTGGTGAGTGAAAATTCCCAACTGTTAGCCGCGCAACTGTCCTACATTAAGGATTTTTAATTTGACGAAGCAAGTTGAAGTGTTGGTGACACCTTTTACGTAGCCTCCAATAAAATGCATCGCTTTATACTGAAGGATCTGAACCTGTTTGAAATTAGTATAGAAATTGTTTAACCATAACATGCATCCATATGAAGCATAGGGGTGAATCAAAGCGTGGTATAATAACAATAATACCCTTGGAGTTAAAAAAAAATTCTAAAAGCGTCAAATCGCACCAAGGCCATGGATAACTTTTGTTGTAACAAGAACACTCTTATGTTCCCATGATAGATTGCAGTCAATATAAAAACCCAAATAAAGGTTTTCCTGAACTTGCAAAACAGGCTTATTCTCGAAAATAATTCTACCATCGATATTATGGGGCTTGCCTACTCTAGAATACAGTATAAAATTAGTCTTGGCAACATTAACTGATAACAAACTCAGACTAGTAAAAACGCCTACTGGCTAATAGAAGGTTACTGCATCATGATAGAGAGCTCTTTAAGAAATAGCTTAGAAGCTCGTTTTTACATATACTCGCTTTTTATATAGCGCTATAATAAAGTGCGCTATGATACCCAGAAGTACACCTTTGGTTGTTTTTCAATTTCTTTGAAAAAAATGCCAAAAAGAGCCTTTTCAAATAAAGAGTCCAAAAAATGATTTTTTCAAAATATAGGCACGGGCAAAACCTAAGAGGGCACTGGCATCCCACCCACTCCTAAATTGCCACCGATAGAGCTAGCCTGCAGGCAAAATTGTACAGGGATGTTCAAAAGCTCAACTCAGAGCTATTGATCATTTTAGTCCTACTTTTTGTTAGCTTTATCGTTGGAAATGGCATTGAAAAGCTGTATCTAGCGGTTTGAAGTCTGGGTTACCTTATTGCCTTAAATTTCTAACATGTTATAAAGTATTTAATTTGGAAAACCAAATAGTGTAAAAAAGTATCACAAGATATGTGTGGACATGTCCTTTATTTTGGAAGCACTGTTAGAAACAGCTTTTTTTTTTGACAGAACAATTTTTTTTTTGACAGTACATTGTGAAAAGCCTTTACTTTTAACGGTATAAAGACTTAGAGCGAAGAAAAATAAACTATTCTCGACAATCAGTTCGTGTGGTCAGAACATCTTACATTCTTGTAATTATCTATGTCATGACAGTTTTGACAAATTGACATGATAAATTCTGTCTAATTTGCCTTTCTGTCTTCATTGGTCGGTTCTATTTTTTTTTTATAAATAATTAGATGAAGCAAATACTAATTGATATTACAGATCTTTTAGTTTGTACCCGCACATTTTTAACGATACAGTAGATAATTCTGTCCAATTAATTTTTTGCTTTTTAGCAGTTTGTATGTAATCGTGTTCTTTGCTCTTTTCGCAGTTTTATGTAAATTGTACCAAATACATTTTTAATAAATATAAAAACGTGTTTCATATTTTAAGTTCTGAGCTTCGGAAACAACCATTGGTGTTTCATACATGCAAGGCTAGTCAAATTCAACAAACCATCTCATTAAAACAAACAAATCTCAATGTGTATTTTTTGGTTTATTTTTAGGCTGCTGCGGCAAGAAATGAACCTATACCGGGACAGCAACCTCTTCAACAGAGTCCGCCTCCTGGCTTTAGTCAACGTCCACAAGGTAGCAGAAGATCTAGCGTAACAGGCAGACAGCAGAGTTGGCAAGGACCTGATCGTGTTGCAGAAGGTTATATAGATTCCTTAATATGTTTTTGTTTTGAATGATAAGGCATTTTGAGCATCATTTTTGATTTGCCATGAGCTTAGAGTGAGATATTTCATGCTTTTTCAGCTGCATTTCCTTGCTTTTTTTTGCTATTGGTAATTCGACGAATTTTGTTCCGTAATTTTTTTTATCAATCATTCCGTTTTTCTTTTCAGGCCTTACAGGCCTTACTTAAGTCTGTCGGTAAACAAATTTTCATAAATTTATTGATTTGGGGGTGGGGAGGGGGTCCGTTTGAAAAATCAATAGTAGTCGAATTATATGAAATAAAAGAAAATATTATGGAAAACGGCAAAACTTCACCTAGATCAGGAATTTTTTTAATAATAATACTAACTATTTAGAAAATAATCTGTTTTCTGGGAAAGTTGTCTGATCATCCTATGCGGGTATGTTTGGAAATTATTACGCTACTATGTAGCTGCCACTGGTAAAACACTTCCTTCTAGATACTTCCGTTCTCTCCTTAGATATTTTATGCCTACCTGATCGGAATGCTTCATGTTATGATGGCTAGACCTAATTCTGAAATTAGCATATTCTTAAAAAGCCACAATCTCGTCCTATCTAAGTATGGAATCACCGTTTAGAAATATAAATACCCAGCAAAGAAGAACAAGGAAAATCATATTCATTCACCGCTAAAAATACACAATTCATGAGACTCAAGGCTCGAATTTGTGACTGAAACTGGTGGCTCCGGCTCCAGTTTTCTGTTGAAATTTCTCGTGGTAGTTTTTCAGCCAGTTTTTGGTAGTTGAAAAAGCTGTCAGGGTCGAAAAAAAAAAATTCTGGGATCAGATCTGGTATGTTGCAATTCACTGACCTGTCCTAAAAATAAAACTGATAAATTCAGCTTCAATCTATAAGTCACGATCCTTCCTGGCTTTGGTAAAATTTCTTTTATGTGGTTAAGTACCTCTTCTGTACCTTTTTTTCAGAGCCAGCTGCAAACAAAATAAAAACTATAAAACTAGCAAAACACGAAAAGATGAAGGGAAAATATCAGATATTGAAGTTAAATTACGAATAAAGCTAGTTACGTAACCGAGACACACACAAGTATTCGCCACAAAATATTTAGTGACGTAATCGATATTCGATAAAATTATATCTTACAGAATGTTTGCTAAAGCAATCATTTGTGCTGTCAGAAATTGAACTCTTTAACAAAATATTTTGAGAGGTACTTTGAATTGAAACTAGACCATTATTAACCAATGAAACCAACGGAAGCCATTTTAATTTTAGCGCCTATCGTGGTTGGAAAGATTGATTAGTCAAATAGAAGTTTGACGAAAGTCAATGAAATCGATTAAAATTCTGAATTTATCCCCGATTAAAGAGGAAAAGTCAATGTAGAAATCCATGTTTAGATTCTTCCTTAATTAGTAGATTTATAATTTTGAGTTTCTGAAGTATTAATAGCTCTACGGAGACTGAAACCGTCTTTCTGAAGACAAATCTGAGAAAAACTGGTGCATTCTCAATCCCAAAGTATTTGATCTTAGCCAAAATTTTAGTCTTAATACACTTTTTGTTACTCTTTATGTTAAGGTAATATGCATTGTAACGCATTAATAAAATTTTAGATGTTGGTCACCTTCATATAGAAGCGAACTTGAACGATTTGACGAGGGAGGAGGCTGCTGTGCTTCAATCAGTTGAAGCCCAGATGCATCAAGGTATCATACCCAAAGGAAGCGTTGGTGCTGTAGCTCAGGTAGACTATATCACTAAATCCTATCACTAAAAAACCTATAAACCTATCACTAATTTTTAACCGTATACTCCTACAGGTCCAATAGTCGTTCTTTTCTTTGTTGACTTTTAAATTTGGGATATAAAGCTTTAATTAGGCAACCAGGCATTATTTCTGGACAAGCATGTATAATTATTGATTAAAGGATGAGATTAACGACATATACAATTTTCTCATTGTTTTAATTGATGAATAATATATATGACGACCTATACTTACTGACGACACGACTGCATGTCCATGGATTATTCTTTATGGTTGATTGTGCATGGGTATGCTGTTTGATCTATGTGATTGTATGGATGAGTAGGGTTAAGGCCTCATTCAAGTGCTGATCTATATTTATCACTAATACAGGAAAACAGTCTTCCTTTTCTCCTTCTGTCTTTTTTTTGTGTTTGTGCTGTTGCATATATATATATATATATATATATATATATATATATATATATATATATATATATATATAAATAAATATATATGTATATATGTACATATGTATGTATATGTATATGTATGTATATATATATATATATATATATATATATATATATATATATATATATATATATATATATATATATATATATATATGTATATATATATATATATATATATATATATATATATATATATATATATATATATATATATATATATATATATATATATATATCATGAAAAGAGAAATCACCAATGCAACAGCACAAACACACACACAAAAAAAGAGAGACAGAAGGAGAAAAGGAAGACTGTTTTCCTAAATTAGTGATTAATATAGACCAGCACTTGAATGAGGCCTTAACCCTACTCATCCATACAATCACATAGGTCAAACAGCATAGCCACACACAATCAACCATAAAGAATAATCCCTGGACAGGCAGTCATGTCGTCAATAAGTATAAGTCGTCATTTACCAAACAATAGAAAAAATAATATAGACAAATAATTCAGAGGCAACACCCAACATAAGGGCTCATCAGGAGAATACACTGGCCTATATAGGGTTTCGCCACTCTAAATTCTCTACCCAGCACAGTGTTGTGGCTACCACAGAATATCCATGGCATCCCCGCGTCAGGTATCACCGCCAAAATACATGCCTATGAAAGAAAAAAAAACAGCAAATGTAAAACAACCAAGTAAAACCAAAACAAGCTTATCCTGTTAATATATCCCTCCCTTTAGCAACAATAGGTAAACTGAATACTATAAATTTTACCAAATCACAAATATTAACACATTGCAAAAAAACCTGAATGAACTAAATAATTATAGAATTCATCTTTACCATGTGGCTAATTTTTAAGAAAATCCGCTCACTTAGAAACACATTTCAAAATAAATGGCGCTGCGACAACATTTCTCGAACCTCCGAAATTAGTTGAAAATTTCTTTAAGTATTTCTAGATAATTCTTTTGATATTTATTTAAAAGTTCGTTATAATGAAAACTAAATTTTTTAAATTGCCAAGTTAATTTATTTGCAGAAAAACCTCTTGATATCAATTTTTGGCTTAAGATTTTACATCTATTTTTAAAATCAATATAATTACTACAAATCCTTGCATAACGAAGTAACTGTGAGAAAAACGCTGAATACGTGATATTTGAGTGTATATTACTTTCAGGGAATGGGAAACTAATCACTTCAAAATCAAAATCATCCGTTTTATTATACATTTTAAAACTTAATTTATTATTATCACAAATATTAATATTTAAATCTAAGAAATGATCTTTATGACCAGCGCCATGACTAGGCTCAAGAATAAGCTCTGATGGATATATATTTTTAGAAATATCAATGAAATCCTTACAATTTAAGACCAAAATATCATCTAAATATCTTATTATTTGACAAAGCATGTTTTAAATTAATTGGATTATTCTTATCCATCATATATTTATATTCTAGTTGACTTAAAAACAAGTCAGCTATAAATGGGCTGGCATTCCCCCCCATGGGAATTCCCACAATTTGCTTGTACAAATCACCCCCAAATCTTACATAAGTATTGTATAAAACAAATTCCAATAACTCAAAAATCATATCCAAGCTGTAACATCTCAAGTTAACTGTAGTATTAAAGCAATTTGTCCATATAGCTTTTTTATTATAAATGTCTATTTTTAAGAACCTTTTACTAGATAAGAGGAAAGATTTCTTGATAACAGTTTTTAAATTATCAAACACTACATTTAGTGATAAGTTAGTATACATTGTCGCAAAATCGAAAGACTCAATTCTTTTAGCTGAAACCATTGTTAAAGAATCTATCACCTGCAGTGAATTATTAACACTCCAATATGGATTAAGATTCGAAATTTTTTTAATACCAGAACAATAGGTTTTAAGTTTATTTACAATTTCCTTTAAAATTAAAGAAAGGTCAGTAGCAGCAATGCGGGTTGGAAATTTAGCTGCTCCAGCAATAAACCGTGGTTTAGGGGGATTCTTATGAAATTTTACAGTCTAATATAGGAAAGGGAACTTTTTATCATTGTCATTTATTTTAATATTAAAATTTTTAAAAAGTATTTCTTCAGTCTTTTCAATTAAATTCTCATCCTCTATATTTACCTTTTCGTAAACATTAGTTGTGCATAACTCCCTTTTTAAGATATCACAATACTCCCTGTGTCCCGGTGTCCCGGTCGTCATTTTTGTCCCGGTCGTCATTTGTGTTCCGGTGTCCCGGTCTGTAATTTCTCTTTGAGTGTCCTGGTCGTTATTTATACTCCCTGTGTCCCGGTCGTCATTTGTATCCCGGTGCTTTGTTGATGGTGATTGCTAATCGAACATTCCTTGTGTCCCGGTCGCTTTCTCTTTGAGTGTCCCGGTCGTCATTTATATTCCCTATGTCCCGCTGTCCCGGTCGTCATTTGTGTCCCGATGTCCCGGTCTGTAATTTCGTCAGTCGACAAACATGTGTGTCCCGGTGTCCCGGTCGTCATTTTTGTCCCGGTCGTCATTTGTGTTCCGGTGTCCCGGTCTGTAATTTCTCTTTGAGTGTCCTGGTCGTCGTTTATATTCCCTGTGTCCCGGTCGTCATTTGTGTCCCGGTGCTTTTTTTGATGGTGATTGCTAATCGAACATTCCTTGTGTCCCGGTCACCATCAACAAAGCTCAAGGGCAATCATTAGAATAATGAGGTATAGATCTGAATACAGATTATTTTTCCCATAGACAATTATATATAACTACAATGGCGCGTAACTAATATGGCACGTAACGACTTACGCGCGCGGGGGTGGCTTTGGGGGGGGCGCGAAGCGCCCCCACCAACTAGGTGTTGGGGTGGCGCGAAGCGCCACCCCAACAGCTAGTTTATATATATATATATATATATGAATTGAAATATTCATTCATGAACATGGTACTTGACTAGCTAAGGATTATGGCTAGTGGCAATTTAAAGATAATTCTCATTGACTAAAATTTTGAAAAAGAACGCAGGTTGCTATTTGCTGATTAAAAAAATTGATTATACAGTCTAATAGGACTTGGCAAATACTAGAAATAGAGCCGTGCATATTATTTTGTTTTTAGGGAGATCTTCTGATATTTAGCATCTTTTTCAAAAAACATGTCTACAATAACGGGGAAAAAACTAAGGAATTAGTGCCAAAATATTGACGTTTGTCTCTATGGGTACTTATCACTAAATTCTGATCACAGATTTGCACAAATTTGATCCTTATTAAGATGGTTAGTCAAGAAATCCATCTTTGGGGTGACAGGTCAAAGCTAAAAAAACACTTAAGCTAGAGACCACTAATTTTCGAGGATGGCTTTTGGACCCATATCGGAATAACCCGTGGAACTGGCGTTATTTTCGTTACATCTTTTTTTTTATTACGGTTTGTGGTGTGTAATTGTATAAAATATAATGTCTCGTTTCAAAATAACTACTGAATTCAGGTAGTACCTCCTCATTTTCTTATTTTGCAAGGTAGATATTTTCAGTTTGGTTTAGTCAAACCTCTCGAGCTTAGCGAATTCCGCATGGTTTGTACTATTTAACCTTTCGTTCATTGACAAAATAATGACTTTTCAGTCAGCCAGCATGAGAAACGAGCCTCTTCTTGGACAACCTCTCAGGCAGCAGCAACAAGATGCTCCTTCTGGTGCAAGTAGAAGAAAAAGTAGCTTTAATGGAAGAGGACAGCAATTTGTGCAGTCCCGGTCCTTGACTCCTGGAAAAGTTGCTGAAGGCAAGCTGATTTTCGTGTTTACTTTCCTTTTTGCTTGTTAGTTGAGTAGATACAATTTACTATTATTTAAAACAAATGTATTGATTACTAAATTGTTCTGGAGGATATCACATCAATAGTTTGACGCCTGTATTGCCGATGGCATTGAGGCTCGATTACTTCTAAAGTATGATAGTCCTTTTCGTTAGGCATATTTTTGCTGAAAATGTGTAAATGAAATCATTTTATTGCCCAATAAAAGTTAAAATAAACTACACGATTTAAAGATAAACTGTACTATGAAACAACTCTATAGTTAACCAATGAAAAGAAAACGGTCTTGCCATTGCAGAGTATTGAAATTCAAAGAAAGCAAATTCACTGTTAAAATGAACAAAATTATAAAATACGATTTAAGGTTGTATTTGATTTTCCTAAAGCAACTTAATTATTATAGACGTTGGAAACATCCATCTTGAGGCAGACCTAAGTGATATGACACGACAAGAGGCTGCCGTGCTACAGTCAGCTGAAGCGCAACTACATCAGGGTATTATACCCAAAGGCAGTGTTGGAGCAGCTGCTCAAGTAAGGAAATTTTTTCTTTCGATTTCTGCATTATGCCCAGATTGTTTCCACTCACTACATTTTTGAAAAGTTAGAACGTTTTGACGTAAATTTATACAGTTTGTGCACACAAAATGTGCACAAAAATGCAAAAAATATCATTTGATTAATAGTGTCTTTCTCTCATGTTCAAATCAAGCTTTTCGCTTGGTTCGAACATGAGATTTTAGGAACAATAAGTACCATTTTGAACACAGAATCGGGTTCTATATGTTTTATAAGCGAGCTATGCTGCAGCTCGTATGAAATTGGATTTAATTTTCTTTTTTATGAGGAAACTATGGAGAATATCGCGTCTTTCTTAACTAAAAAATTACCTGCATATGATTTTACAGAAAAATTTAATCGTTAAAATATAATCGTTAATATAATCGTTAAAAGTTGAGTGCATATAATCGTTAAATGGGGAGTCTAGGGCTATTTTTATCTTTTAATGCTTGTGACCTTGAGAAAAAATGATCAAAATAATGAATAATAGAAATTTGCAGAAATTTAGAAGTCCCAGGCTGAGAAGTGGGGAGACTTTCAGGTTTAATTTTTTTTGCAAAAATTCAAATCTAAATCACCGTGTTTCCGTTCCACTCAATATTCCGACTTGTACATGTGAGTAAAATCGAACATGAAATATAGAAATAATTAAAAACAAGCTATTACGCACCGGTCTTAGAAAACAGAGAGGGAGATATTTGACCAAGCACAAAATATGGCGATAAGCTGATGTACCATAATGTATCGATTCTAGCCTGATAGGATGACTTTTAAAGAGACAGAGATCTACATGTTCAAGCCTCCTGATCGGTTTCCCCACGAACAGATAATCGGGAATGTGCAATTTTTGCTCATGCATTTAAGTGTTTTGTTTGCAAAATACTTCCTTTTTTATCTCTCTCCACTAGTCTGTTGGCCTCTCAGCCGATATTATCTTGAAGCTAAGGAATACTGTAGAAATTATATCTATACTGTTATAAAACTAATGCACAAGATGCTCTCAGGTAAATACTTAATTGAGCTTGGCTACAGCGTTAATTTAGTAGGTTCTGTCTGTCTGTCTTTCTGTCTGTCTGTCTGTCTGTCTGTCTGTCTGTCTGTCTGTCTCTGTCTGTCTCTGTCTGTTTCTGTTTGTCTCTGTCTGTCTCTCTGTCTGTCTCTCTGTCTGTCTCTCTGTCTGTCTCTGTCTGTCTGTGTCTGTCTGTCTGTCCCGGTTTCGCTAGTTTAGGCACTTCCAGATAAGCTAAGACCGTGAAATTTGGCAGGAGAAATTTGACAGGAGAAATTTGACAGATTAAATTAGAAATGGTCGTTTTTCGGATTCAACCATCTGGGGGGGGAGTGGGGGGGGGACGGTTAATTCGGAAAAATTAGAAAAATGAGGCATTTTTGACTTACGAATGGGTGATCGGATCTTAATGAAATTTGATATCTAGAAGGATATTGTTTCTCAGAGCTCTTATTTTAAATCCCGACTGGATCCGGTGACATTGGGGGGAGTTGGAGGGGGAAACCTAAAATCTTGGAAAACGCTTAGAGGCATCGGGATGAAACTTGGTGGAAAAACTGAGCACTAGTCCTAGATACGTGATTGACATAACCGGAACGGATCCGCTCTCTTTGGGGGAGTTGGGGGGAGGGTTAATTCTGAAAATTAGAAAAAAGAGGTATTTTTAACTTACGAAGCAGTGATCGGATCTTAATGAAATTCCATATTCAGAAGGACATTGTAACTCAGATCTCTTATTTTAAATCCTGACAAGATCCAGTGTCATTGGGGGGGGGCAGAAATCTTGGAAAAGGCTTAGAGTGGAGGGATTGGATGAAACTCTGTGGGAAAAATAAGCACAAATCCTAAATACGTGATTGACATAACCGGAATGGATACACTCTCATTGGGGGAGATGGGGGGGGGGGGGGTAATTGAAAAAATTGGAGAATATGATGCATTTGTAACTTACGAATGGGCGATCAGATCTTAATGAAATTCAATATTTTGAAGGATCTTGTGCTTCAGAGCTCTTATTTTAAATCACGACCAGATTTGGTGACATTTGGGAGAGTTGGAAGGGGAAAGTGGAAATCTTGGAAAACGTGAAAATTGAGGTTTTTTTATCTTACGAATGGGTGATGGGATCTTAATGAAACTTGATATATAGAAAGATCTTATGTCTCAAGATGCTCCATTTTCATTTCGAATCGGATCCGGAGACAGGGGATTGGAGGGGGGAAACAGAAATATTGGAAAACACTGGAGTGGAGAGATTGGGATGAAGCACAAGTTCTAGATACGTGATTTATATAATTGGAACGGAGCCGCTCTCATTGGGGGAGTTGGAGGTGTTGGTGTTAATTCAGAAAAAATTAGAAAAATTGAGGTTTTTTTTAACTTAAGAACGGGTGACCAGATCTTAATGAAATTCGATATTTAGAAGGAACTCATGTCTCAGAGCTCTTATTTTAAGTCTTTTCCACATCTGGTGACACTAGGAGAAGTTGGAGGGGGAAACCAGAAATCTTGGAAAATGCTTAGAGCGGAGAGATCGGGATTAAACTTGGTGGGTAGAATAAGCAGGTGTCGTAGGTACGTGATTGACGTAACTGTACTGGATACATTCTCTTTGGGGGAGTTAGGGGGTGACCTTCAGTCTTTGGCGAGTTCGGTGCTTCTGGACGTGCTAGGACGATGGGAATTGGTAGGCGTGTCCGGGAGCTGCACGAATTGACTTGATAAAGTCTTTTTCCCCGATTTGACCATCCGGAGGGGGGATTTAAAGAAGAGGAAAAATTAGAAAAAAATGAGGTATTTTTAACTTATGAGTGGGTGATCGGATGATATTTAGAAGGACTTTGTGTCTCAGAGCTCTTATTTTAAATCCCGACCGGCATTAAGGTCGTAATCAAGTGAACTGATGGAACTCGAAAATCCCATGTTAAAATTGAAAATTTATATCTAAAAGTACTTAAGTATTCATTGGGGGAAGATATCGCTTTTAATATCAGACCGTAGCTTCTTGAAGATGCTACAAAATGTTTGCTAGGATTTTGCTCTATTTCCTTTTAATTGCTTATAAATCTTAGAAAATGTCTCACTCTTTTTCACAAGTGTACTCATTGTAGGATATTGCTTTTAGAAAAAAATCGGTACTATCATGAGCAGAAGACAATAAGCTGTAAGAGGATTGCAACCATTTTTAGATGTATTTTCCTGTTCTCGAACAGTCACATAGAATATTTCAGCTACCTGAAATCTTAGAAGTTTTCTGCCAGAAAGAATAATTTCAGATCATCGATAACACCCCCAGAGACCAGATTGACAAGCTGGTATAATTAATCTGCTATTTTCGCCAATGAAAAAGTGCTTTGTGAAGGGTTTTTGACAATCGATGGTCTCTAGAGAATTGAGAGACAGAAGGCTACCCCAACTTTGAATTTGAACCTCGATGTTTCCAAGTTCACTTGGATCACGGCCTTATGCCTCTGATTTTCCTTTTAAATCAATCTATTGATTCTTAGAATTTTGCTAGAGCTCATGTCATAAGAATTCTTAGCTCTTGGCTCTTCCGACCCCGTCACAAGTACCATATGAGCTCTTGGCTCTTGTTATAATTGAATTGTATTAAAATTGACTGCAAATTCCACCTAAAAAGGCCCCCGAATCGCACAAATACACTCATCTGGCCATGCTATAATGAACACACTCATCTGGTAATACTCTAATCAGCAGTTACATCTGATATCTAATCAACAGTTTTATCAGTTATATCCAGCAAGCTCTAGAAACCAAAAATGTATATGGTTGTCTTTAATCACGTCTAAGGAAAATTGAGAAAATGCGTTTTCTTATGTGCATAATTAAATTAAATATAGAATAGATTCTTAGTTTATATTTGTAAAAAATCATCATAAGTAAAAAAGTTTGCTGTTTTATTGTTTTTTCTTGGTTTGATATATATGAGGATTTTGTTTTATGATTGTTATACTGTTTTCTTTTCAGAGCGCAGCTGTACGAAATGAGCCGTCTTTTGGGGGCCGCGGCACTCGGACAGTACAACAGGGTCAGCAGCCGTTTTTCGCTCCTGCTGTTAATATCACCCCTGGAAAGGTGGCCGAAGGTAAAATGGAAATTTTTCTAAATAGACTACATTTTGTGAGGTTTCATCGAATGCCTTGAGATTTCTCTTGGGTCGAAAATATGTAAACAGCTGATGGAGCCATATTTTAAAACGCGGCCAAAAAATTCGTTATAATGTGGCCAAAATTTTAAACTTCATCATTCGTTTCTGTTTAGTTAATTTAGTAGGCTTTATTAATGATTTTAGTTAATTGGATGAGACTAACCTAGAAAAAACACGTAATAGATGAGCGTTCCTATTTAAATAACAAAAATGTTAAAAAAAAGGATTCTATAAAGGGTGTTATAGCAAAATGTTCTAAAAAATGTATTTTTTTCAAGAATGCAACGTGCAACATTGAATTAATGAGTAGAAATTATCCAGGAAAAAAAAAAGGGGCTGTCCCAGTTCAACTTTTTGATCTTTGCGCTAATATTTCGTTTTGATTTGCTGAAACCATTTTCTATTGCTACAAAATTATTTTGAATGCTCAAATATCTTATCTGCATAATTTGTAGCATCGTATCTTTGAATAAGCACTACTCCATTCCGCCATTTACCATATGCTAATAGTTTGATGAGAAAATTGAAAAGTAATGAATTTTGCATGTTTAAAACCAGCATAAATACTAGATTCTATTTTTATCATGGGGAAGAAAGTCTTCGGGAATAATTTTCCAGGAGAAATTTTAAAAGTGGGGAGGGGATTTCCTGTCATTATTTGAAAAAACTAACCAAAATCATATTGAAAAAAACTTTTTTTGTTTCAAATAAAGAAGCAGTATTAAAACTTAAAAGTGGACAGAAATTATGCTATATGTGCAGGGGGTTAAACCTTTCTCTGCCTTCGCTCTTTACGCTAAAGTTTGACTATTTTCCTAAGTATTTGAAAAAGCCTTCTTATAGACAAAGACCGTTGAATTTGAATCATAATTATTTTTAAAGAACTTTTAAGACTTTAGCGTAGAGTGAGGGTTAAGGCAGGGGAAGTCACCCCATATAAGGAATAATTTACATTAAAGTCTTAATGCCGCTGCTATAATCAAAACTCTGTTTTTAGAGTTTGGGTTTGTATTGATAATGATTATTTTTTACTTGCAGTTTGCTACTACATGAAGTTGAATCCTGGGCTTTCCTAAATGTCAGGGAAACTGTTTTCCTTAAAAATTTATGGGAGGGGGGGGGAATGAATTATCCAAAGTAAATTTAAGGGTCAGTATTTTCTCATTTTGCAACGAAATTTCTTCGAACAATTTTTTTTTATGATGTTCGACTGATAAACTGAAACCGATAAAAATAACCGGTTTCCAATAATTTCTACCGGTCCTGCAATTTCGGAGTATAAATTTACGCCTTTGTTGATGTATTCTATTGCTTTTAAAAGTTAATTTTTTTTCTATTTTGTGATTTATTTTTTAGTTTTTCTATTGGACAACTATTCCATTGTTTTTACTTGGGCTTTGGGATTTGGAAGAGATTTAATCAGTTTTGTATTTTCATGTCTATCTACTGATTTAGCTTTTCAGACGTTTAAGGAAAATATCTCAAAATATATCAGAAGCATTGCAATTTTATTAATTACTCTCACAAACTGTTCCAAAAATCTGTTGATATTGGGTATCATTAAGTACGGTATATATGATATACCGTGTGATATACCGGTATACATGATATACCGTGTGATATACCGGTATACATGATATACCGATATACTATACATAATATGCGGTAAGTATGGTATATGCGGTATATATGATAGGTTTTCATTTAAACACTTAAAATATTATGCTAATTTTTCTAGACGTTGGAAATGTCCACATAGAGGCCGATTTAAGCAATATGACAAGACACGAGGCTGCCGTACTACAGTCAGCTGAAGCACAACTGCATCAGGGTATTATACCAAAGGGCAGCGTTGGGGCGGCAGCACAAGTAAGGAAATTATCATACTGGTCTTCATGTTTTCAAAGTGTTTAAACTCTCTATAATTGTTTTCACTTCAGTTCTTGCAAGCATTTTGTAAGTCTTCTTTTTTTTAATTCTTCTCTGTGACGTTTTCTGGTAGAATTAACAACCTGATATACTTTTACCTGATATACAGTTTAAAAGTAGAAAAAAGGGTAAATTTGTAAAATTGGGTTTCCCATACCCTTGGTTGCTTTAAAAAACAAAAGATTTTGTCAAATAAAAAATAAACAAAAATAAATAAAATAGTATTACAAGGACAATTAATAGTGGGGAATTTGTTTATTTTTTAAGAAGTTAGCGTTGGTTCTTGATATTGTAGGTGAAATGAGAGTTGCTGATGCTGAAAGATGATGTATAGATTTGTTGTCTTTGTGTGAGCATCGGATATGTAAACTTCTAATTTTTTTTTCCTTGACCTAGTTCAGTACGAATGATTAAAATATAATATTAAATTTATTTAGTATTCACAGTTAACGTTCTGGGCGCTTTGATAGTTTTTGGAATTTAGATTTTGTAATATTTAATGAATAAAAGAACACGAGAAGGAGGATCAGATTCATTGAATGAGATAACTACCGAAAATTTCTTGATATGATATTGATGTAGTCCGATATTAATTTGGGCTTTTAGATGAGTGAAAGTCACAAGAAGGGTGAGTATTCAGACCAAATGACAAGATGCATAATTGCATCTTGTGCAAAATGACATAATCTAATGAGCTTCTGCTAAGTTTGCAAACAGGAAAAGTCAAAGCAAATAATTTTTAGAAGATGAAAAGCTACAGGCATCTCTATTTCTTTGAAACACTATGTTGCCATGTACATATTTTCAGAATTTTTGGCTCCGTGGCGCACTGTTTCTCTTAGTGATTTTAATGAAACTCACGAAAATGTAACACTAGGTAAAAAAAGACCAACTTTTTTGAAACTAATGTCGATGGAGTCATCCATTTCCTAGTTACTAATCTTTAGCGGGTAATCAATTTTTATTTACCATTAGTGGAAAAAACTTCAATTATCATATTTAGCATCCTGCAATCTTAGTTCAAATTTGAACGATTGACCGAAATAATACTTGATCAGTCCTACGTGTCATCTTTTCACTCTGCAAAAGAAAAAACAACTTGGTTGGGCACCGTGTTTTTGGTAAGGGTTTTATATATTTTTTTCTTAACCAGAAAGAGAAGTTGTTCAATGAAAAATAAAAGGATCATATTAAAAACTTAAGACGAGCAAAAAAAAAGTCCTATAATAACAATTGAAGCATAAAACAACCAGAAATTACTGCCTAGGAATAAATGAAACCCAGAACGAACAGAAACTAAAATATTAATTACAATAAACATAAAAATAACACCTACTAATAACCTAATATTTGAATCTTAAAACGAGCAAAAATTAAAATGAATGCTCGAGTTGGACTTGAAACGAATAAAAATTACTACAAAGAGGAAAGAGCTAAAAAGTAAAATCATTTTAATAATTAAGATAACTGGAAAAAATAAGTGAAAATAACCGAATGTTTAATATATAAAGATATTACGTCAAGTCAGTGATAAATTTAAGTTGGTTATAAGTTCAATTTTGACAGGTATTTCACATTACCTTGCTTTTTTTTTAGACCCGTCGGAAATTATTTTTTTCTTTTTTTTTGTTATTTGGTAAACCCTTAACATATTGTTAAGGGGAAGTGGGCCAAACATTATCCTAATTCCGTGTGTAATTCTTTAATAGACAAATGGGTGAAGTTTATTGCATTTTTTTGGCATAAGATAGCATAATAATGAAATCAAAAATGTGATAAAAATTGCTATTTCTTTAGCGAAAAGAATCCAAGGGAGCAACTTTAAAAAAATCTAGTTGAAGAATTTAATTCACAACAACCTAACAAATCATACGGTTCTGTTTGGTCATGTCTCGAGGAATTGGAGAGAATGTTAATTTATGCTTCATCTTTTTTTGCTTTATCTCCACTATAACTAACAAGATATCTACTGGAATTTATAGTTTCCTTTCATTATAAATCGTTCTAAGCAAATTCATTTATATAATTATATATCATAATTTATTATCACGTTTTAGTTGAGTGACATTTTTTATGTTATTCTGATTATTTTATTGCTTTCTTTCAAGAGTGCAGCAGTGCGAAATGAGCCGTTTGTTGGGGGACCTGGAACTCGGAATGTACAGCAGCAAGGACAGCAGCCATTAATTGCTCCTGCCGTTACTGTAGCCCCTGGAAAGGTTGCTGAAGGTAAAATAAAATTTACTGTGTTAAAACTTATGCGAGGTTCCATAGATTGCCTTTTTGTGGGGGGGGGGGGGGGTTAAGAAGATGTAACTGATTAGAAAACCTCAAAATGACAAATAAAGGCCGAAAATTTCTAATGGTTAGTTATCTGTTTCTTTAGTTTGTTTGGTTTATTAATTAGCTTAGTTATATGGGTTTGAATAAACTTTTAAATCTGTGGTTAAATGCATACTTAATGAAATGGTGTCAACCACAAAATAAAAATGTTAAAAAGAGTTTGAAAGTTTTTTTAATTGTCACTAAATGTATTAACAAGTATTTTTTTTCCCCAAATGGATGTAGAGGCAGCATTGTCTTGAAATGAGCTAAAATGGTCGTTTATAAAAGTAGCTGTCTTCTTAGCTCCCTATTCTTTAAGCTAACAATTTCGCATTCCTTTACTAAACCATTTGATACTGTAATAGATGTAGGTACATTGTTATTGTAAGTGTATATTACTATCTGTTTAAGTTGTACTAAAATCAAACACCTCTTAATGGCCTTTTAGCCCCTTTTTCTAGAATATAATTTTTTTTTCTACTAGATTTTCATAAGCAAGCTTAAAATCAACGAGTACTCTATAATTAGAATCAACATACATAGTGGATTCTTTAAATGTGTATGTTTTCAACCACAACATTCGGTCAATCATAAATGTTTTCAAAAAATTAGTTTGCCTGTTTTTGTACCCTGTCCTAGGTATTGAAAACCTTTTTTTGTTTTTTTGCTGACAGTTTTTTTTTTATTGAAATAATTCAAAAACAAAGAATTTCCATGAATTGACACTGTTGAGGTGCTTTATTAAGGAAAATTATATTGCCTATAATTTGGATGGACGCCTATGAACCTCTCTGGCTTCGCTGTTGATAATGTTCACCCCAACATATCTGTAATTAGTACAACTTTCTACCTTCTAGTGGGGCGGGGGGATACGGGCTCATAAAACCATCCCCGTAAAAATCAACAACAAGAAGAACAATAGGGAAATCCTTTTCGAAAGACAGTGGAATTCTATATTTGAATGAACATTTCAACCCTATGTCCTAGGGCCGTCCACAGCAAAACATGAATTTGTAAAAGAAAAAAGACTTACAATACGACCATTAAAACTAAGTCTCTGATTGGTTTGAAACATACAGAAACGTCGTTTGACACGCCAGAAAACTTTTCACCAAGATGAACCGGACACACTTTAAAAAATTCTTTGCCACAGCCCCCCTCCCCACAAAAACGGAACCCCCCCCCCAAAAAATTTGTATTTTCGATTGGTTTGAAACTTTTATAGTCGATGAGTCTTTAGAGCAAGGAAGTCCAAATTGTAGATGGAACAATAAACATTTTTTTTTTATTTCCTCCAAAATAGAACCAACAAAGGTCCAAAACGTTTTTTCTAGACCACTTGTCATAGAACGATGGCCATGAGCATTAGTTGGTATTGACAAGGGACACTTTTTACTTAGTTTGCTACTACAAGCTCTTTGATCCGTAACTTTCTTAAATGTGAGGGATCTTGTAAAGCTTAACAGTTTTCAGGGTTTTCAGGGCGCACCTGGTACATAAACGGTAACTATAGGGGCATAATAAGCTCCTATTGAATAAAATCGACTGAACTGTTCCCTCATAAATTGAAAAGATTTTTTTTTTTAATTTGGAAGCTGCAAGACTAACTTAAGTATAGTGCGTCCATGGAAAAGAAGTGAATATTGTGAATGGTTTACTTATAATTTTGTCTAAATATTCTAGACGTTGGAAATGTCCATTTAGAGGCAGATTTAAGCAGTATCACAAGGCAAGAGGCAAATATCCTGCAGTCAGTGGAGGCACAGCTGCATCAGGGAATTATACCCAAGGAGAGTGTCGGAGCAAAGGCTCGAGTAAGGGCATTATTTCATTATATTTAATCACTGTGTATAGACGTTTTCGCTCTTTCTAATCTCTTTTAGTCAGTTTTTAAGCGTAGTGTCTAATAGCACTGGTTTTTCTAATTTAAATCTTCGAAAATGCTTCAAATAGAACCATACCCGTTAGGACACTTTCTCCAAGGAACCATACCCGGGGGGAGGGGTTTCCCCCCCTAAAAAAATGTTCGTCTGGCTCGTAAAAACGTAACAAAACGGCAAATTGATAAAGTTTTGTTACGTTTTTTAAGGTTTTTCTTATACCCCCCTCCCCATGAGCGAAATCCTGGATATGGCCCTGGGCTCCACTATGTAATGTTATAGAATAAAAATTAAGATCAGTGATATCACTGATATCTGCTATCAGTCGAGGCGTAATTACATAGCACTGATAAAAGTAAACACTTCTATTCAATCAACACTTCACTCGCTGGAATAACCGATCTGTCCTTGTAGAAACTTCGATGACCCTTTAGTTTTAAGCTGTTCTCTCATTTCTCCTCAGTTTGATCTGGTCATAATTCAAATACTGAACAGGAATAATAGCGGAAATTTACTTACTGAAAATTTGCATATTTTGCTGTTTTATTTATCTATTAATTATTATTATTATTATTTGTGATCTATTTATACATTATTTATTATTGTATTATTTTTTAGGACCGAAAAACGGTTTGACTTAATTTCTTGCAAATAATCCTACCTTATAATTTTGAAACGTCACATAGTAAGTTTTATCAATGATACGTTAACTTCATACTATAAATTGATTTTTGCCGTTTTTTTAACGTACACAAATAAGCTTCACAATTCTTGTCTAACTTGACCAAAGGAACTAAGCATGTTAGCATAGTTTCTGTTTAAGGGCATTAGGGCACTGTATCCAGGATTTTCATTAGACGGGGGAGGGGGTTCTTACAAAGAGAGCTGTAAAGAACACATCAAAAATGCTATTATGCGCTTTTCTTACGTTTTTACGAGTTGGACGAAAAATCGCGGGGGGTGGGGGGGGGGGTTCAAAACCGGTAAACTTCACTGGATACGGCCTTGTTTCTTACATCACAAGGTACTTTTAAAATTTTTGCAAAAGGTACGTGTAACTTAGTCAGAAATAAAGAGTCTGAAGGGTATGTCATTATTGCCATGCTTAATAATTTTAAAGGCAAAATTCAATTATTTTTAAATGTCATTGTATTTATTAGGTTTTTTTATACCGAAATCGCCTTTTTCAGTTTTAAGTTTCTAAGGAGGGTGAGGAGGCTATATATATGGTACAGGAATGTAATCTTTCAAGAATATTCAGCCTTGGAGATTACAATAATGCGCTTGTTATAGCCTTTTTGCTGAAGAAATTTTTCAAATTTTGCCCATTTATGACCAGGGTTCTAAAACTTCAGGGTTCTTTAATTTTAAATTGTATTAACAAGATGTAAAAGAAACCTGTCTCCTTGTTTTCCAAGATGGGGTGGGGGACTGGAAATTATATCTGTTCCCCAGTATTTTCGCCTTATGGGCCAAATTTAAGGTTTTGTCACACAAAGGAGTAGAGTCATAATAGCACTAGTTTTTCTAATTTAAATCTTCGAAAATGCTTCAAATAGAACCATACCCATTAGGACCATTTCTCCAAAAAAACATACCCAGGGGGGAGGGGGTTTTCCCCCTCAAAAAATGTTCGTCTGACTCGTAAAAACGTAACAAAATGGCAAATTAATAGTTTTGTTACGTTTTTTAATGTTTTCTTATGTAATCCCCCCTCCACTGAGCAAAATCCTGGATATGGCCCTGGGCTCCAGTATGTAATGTTTTAGAACAAAAATCAAGATTTTACTGCTATCAGTTGCGGCGTAATTACATAGCACTGATAAAAGTAAACACTTCTATTCAATCAACACTTTACTCGCTGGAATAACCGATCTGTCCTTGTAGAAACTTCGATGACCCATCATTATTAAGGTATTCTCTTATTTCTCCTTTGTTTGATCTGGTCATAATTTAAATACTGAACAGGAATAATAGGGGAAATCTACTTACTGAAAATTTACATATTTTTCTGTTTTATTTATCTATTAATTATTATTATTATTATTATTATTTTTTATCTATTTATATGTTATTTATTATTATATTATTTATTAGGACCGAAAAACGGTTTGACTGTATCTCTTGCAAATAATCCTGCCATATAATTTTGAAATATCACATAGTAAGTTTTATCAATGATACGTTAACTTCATATTTTAAATTGGTTTTTGCCGTTTTTTTAATGTGCACAAATAATCTTTACAATCCTTGTCTAACTTGGACAAAGGAACTCAGCATGTTAGCATAGATTCTGTTTAAGGACATTAGGGCACTGTATCCAGGATTTTCACTAGACGGGGGAGAAGGTTCTTACAAAGAGAGCTTTAAAGACATTTCAAAATTGCAATTATGCGCTTTTCTTACGTTTTTACGAGTTGGATGAAAAATCGCAGGGGGAGGGGAGGGTTCAAAACCGGTAAACTTCACTGGATACAGCCTTGTTTCTTAGATCACAAGGTACTTTTTAAATTTTTGCAAAAGGTACCTGTAATTTAGTCAGAAATAAAGAGTCTGAGGGATATGTCATTATTGCCGTGCTTAAGAATTTTAAAGACAAAATTGAATTATTTTTAAATGTCATTTTATTTATTAGGTATTTTTTATACCAATACCCCCTTTTTCAGTTTTCAGTTTCTAAGGAGGAGGAGGAGGCTATATATATCGTAGAGGATTGTGATCTTTCAAGAATATTCAGTCTTGGAGATTACAATAGTGTGCTTGTTATAGCCTTTTTGCTCAAGAAAATTTTTCAAATTTTGCCCATTCATGATCAGGGTTCTAAAACTTCAGGGTTCTCTAATTTTAAATTGTAACAAGATGTAAAAGATACCTGTTTCCTTGTTTTCCAAGATGGGGTGGGGGACTGGAAACTGTATCTGTTCCCCACTATTTTCGCCTTATAAGCCAAAGTTAAGGTTTTGTCACACTAAATGACTGAAAGTGCCACCTTGCCATAGTTTGTCAAGATTGGAGAAGGGAGGTTAGAAGCCTATTGAGGGTTTTAGATGGTGATGAATTTACTGTTTATCTTAGTAATCCTCGGTCATTGGCCATATTTGAGCCAAAAATAACCTTTTGCGACACAAAATGCCAAAACACACCACTCTACGTGGAGGGGAAATGGGAGGGGAGGGAGGGAGGTTGGGCTTGAAACCTTTTGTTTAAGGTTTTAGATCATCGAAAATCAATTGATTATGTTAGTATCTCCATTCTGTTTGCAATTGACCTTGGTGGCACAAATGGCAAAAAACGTCTCTTTGCTAGGGCACGAATTATTTATCAAACATTTTGTGGTAAAAACTTTAGTAAGGAGCGACCCAGCTCAATAGTAACCAAAACTCTAAGAAACGGAATTATGATACGAATATATACATCAAATGAATCGTATTTTTATGTTAATTTTAAATATATAAGTTTTATCAGGTTTAGTTTTACCCATCAAAAGTCACGAGCCTGAGAAAATTTGCCGCATTTTCGAAAAAAGGGGAAACATCCCCTAAAAGTAATAGAATCAAACAGTTCGTGGTAACGAACTGTAGTAAGGAGTGACCCGGCTCAATAGTAACCAAAAATCGAAAAAAATGGGATTTTGATTCCAATAGATATATCAAAAGAAACGGATTTTTATGCTGATTTTAAATATATGTTTCATCAAATTTAGTTATACCCATCAAAAGTTACGAGCCTGAGAAAATTTGCCTTATTTTGGAAAATAGGGAGAAAGCCCCTTAAACGTCACAGTATCTTATCGAAAATCACACCATCATTTTCAGCTTATCAGAGAACCCTGCTGTAGAAGTTTCGAGTGCCTATCTACAAAAATGTGTAATTTTGTATTTTTGGCCAGAAGACCGATCACGGGTGCGTGTTTGTTTTTTTTTCCAGGGGGTGATCGTATCGAACAAATGGTCCTAGGATGTCGCAAAAGGGTTCATTCTAGCGGTAATCAAAAGTTCTAGTGCCCTTTTTAAGTGACCCAAAAAATTGGAGGGCACCTAGGCTCCCTACCACCCTCATTTTCCCCCAAAGTCACCGGATCAAAATTTTGGGTTAGCCATTTTGTGCAGCATAGTCGTTGAATCTAATCACTATATCTTTGGGGTGAATTACTGCCCCAGAGTCCCCGGGGGAGGGGCTGCCAGTCACAAACTTTGGCCATTGTTTACATATAGCAATTGGTTATTGGGAAGTGTACAGACGTTTTCAGGGGTATTTTTCTGGTTGGGTAAGGTGTTCGAGGGTAGAGTGCTACGTGGGATTATCTTTCCATAGAGGATTTATCATGGGAGAAGAGAAATTCCATCAAGGGGGTGCAAAATTTTCTAGCATTAACAACAATGAAAAAACAAATATGAAAAAGTTTTTTCATCTGGATGTAAGGAGCAGCATTAAAACTTAAACGAACAGAAATGATTCCGTATATGAAAGGGCTGTCCCCTTTAAGAGTAAAAGTGATCAGAGGGTAGATATTCCCTCCCCAAACACACGTTGTATGTATATTCTCGAAATGCATCTTATAAAAATTTTAGGATGGTCAGTTTCTGTTGTAGAAACTTCAAAAATTGTTCATTTGGTTGAAAATTGAAAAGGTTAGTGTCCTCTTTAATAGTAAAAAGTCATTGGAAGACAACCAGGTTATCAGTTGTTCAGGTGTCACTTATGCTTCACTTGCTTGCCTGTGAGTCTAAGCAAATTCAGTCCCAGATTTTGCATACAAGTCCAGTGGATATTTACCGTCGCGTATCAACCCAAAATCAATCCAATTCTTTCGTCCCTTAGTTCTGTGGCTATCTATCTTGGTTCTGCCCTTGGAATGACGCACGGACGGATGATATATATATACTTATCTATCAACAGAAGAAGTGACATTTTTATATAATTTTAATAAGGGCTTATGCTAGATTTACCTCATTTAATCCTGGACTCTCTGTCTTTGCTTTTTCTACAATTAGCCATGGCTTGATGCCCACAACTACTTGATTTTAATTCAAAATCAACAGACGCAATAGTAACTGAAACTCTAAAAAACGGAATTTTAATACCAATAGATACATCAAAAGAATCGGATCACAGGATCAAAATTTTTAATTAGCCATTTTGTTTAGCATAGTTGAAACATACAATACCTATGTCTTTGAGGACGACTTAGTCGCCCACAGTCCCCAGGGGAAGGGCTGCAAGCTATGAACTATGCCCATTGTTTACATATAGTATTGATTATTGGGAAGTATACAGACGTTTTCAGGGCAATTTTTATGGCACTTGGTATTTACCAAGTGAGATATAGCGATCGCAAATTCTATCGGTCTGTCTGTCCCGGTTTTGCTAGTTTAGGTACTTCCGGATAAGCTAGGACGATGAGATCTGGCAGAAGTATCAGGGACTAGACCATATTAAATTAGAAATAGTATTTCCCCGATACGACCATCTGGAGGGGGGGTCTGGGGACCGTTAATTCAGAAAAATTAGAAAAAATGAGGTATTTTTAACTTACGAACGGGTGACCGGATCTTAATGAAATTTGATATATAGAAGGATATCGTGTCTAATCCCGACCGTGGGGGAGGGGAAAACTAAAATCTGGAAAACACTTAGAGTGGAGGGATGAGGATGACACTTGGTGGCAAAATAAGCATAAGTCCTAGATACGTGATTGACAGAACCGGAACGGATACATTCTCTTTGGAGGAGTTTTTAATTCTGAAAATCTAGAAAAAATGAGGCATTTTTAACTTACGAAGGAGTGATTGGATCTTCGTGAAATTTCATATTAAGAAGGACCTCTTAACTCATATCTCTTATTTTAATACCGGCCAATCCAGTGTCATTGGGGGGAGTGGGGAGGGGATCGGAAATCTTGGAAAACGCTTAGAGTGGAGAAATCAGGATGAAACTTGGTGGGAAGAATAAGCACAAGTCCAAGATACGTGACTGATATAACTCTACTGAATCCACTCTCTTTGGGGGAGTTGAGAGGGGGGGGGGGGGGGGTAATTCAGAAAAATCAGAAAAAAAGAGGTATGAAAAATGAGGTATGAAAAATGAGGAAAAATGAGGTATTTGTAACTTACGAACGAGTGCTCAGATCTTCGTGAAATTTGATATATAGAAGGATCTTGTGCTTCAAAGCTCTTATTTCAAGTCTAGACCAGACCTGGTGATATTGGGGGGAGTCGGAGGGGGAAAGCGGAAATCTTGGAAAACGTGGAAATTTAGGCATCTTTATCTTACAAATGGGTGACCAGATCTTAATGAAACTTAACATATAGGAAGATCTTATTTCTCAAATGCTCTATTTTCAATTCGAATCAGATCTGGTTCCAATGCGAAAAACAGCTTTCTCTCTATGCAAAGTATAGGCAATTCTCGCGAGTAGGATTTTTGGCCAAGACAATTCAAAGCGTTTTTTTTTTTTTTTTTTGATAAAGCACAATTTGATCCAGCAATTGAGTTTTTAGGCTCGTTTGAAATTCCTATAAATTTATTTTCAAAATATACTTTTTTATTATTAAGATTAATCGAAATAAGTTACCGTTTTTTAATCAGCTAGAAATGGAAACACTTTCGACAGTTATGGCATTTGACAACTTGAATTTTAAACTCTTGGTTACTATGAACCGTGGTACACTCGTTACTAGGCTGCGTTACTAGGATGAGATTTCCTGCATGTTACGCAGACTTATTGGCTGTTGATAATAAGGCAAATATGTCCATATGTAGAAGTTCATGGACCTGATTGGTTGATCAGTCTCGTAGGGATTTACATCCAAATTCTTCAAGCAAGTAACTTAAAATTATCCGCAAATAGTTCAAAACGATAAGAGTTCTAATCCATGTTAGAAATTACAAATTTATGTGTTTCAAGAGTGCTAATATATGTGTGTATATTGATGTATATTTTAAGAGTGCTGCAGTGCGAAATGAGCCATTTTTTGAACAGCCTGGTGCTGTACAAAGATCGCAAGCACCAAGACAAAGTATGCAAGAATCTGGAAGGCAAACACGCTCTACAGCACCCGGAGGGCAGCAACAATTTGCTCCTGCTATAAACGTAACCCCAGGAAAGGTTGTTGAAGGTAAAATTGAAAATCATCCTTCATTCTTCTCTTTTCATCCTTCTTTCTTCTCTTCATCCTCCTTTATTCTCTCGTCATCCTTCTTTTTATTTTCTTTCCTTCAGGTTTCCTTCCTTTCAGGTTTCTATCCTTTGTTCCTTCTCTTTTCATCTTTCTTTTTGTTTCTTTTCCTTCTGGCTATCGGGTAGCAGTTTTCTGTTAAAGCGCGAACAACATTAAAATGAAAGCTTTTTTTGCATGCTGGCTCAGTGTTAAGGCGTATTCACAAAAACCGGGGTTTCCTACGTTTTTTCTTTATCTTTCTACAGTTATTAAGTTTTTTTTCTTGCGTAAATTCTCTCCTTTGGTGCCCTTCTGAATCGTAAAAGAAAAGAATTGGGAATATTTCTTGTTTACGAAGAAGCCTAATCAAATGGGTAAAACACCCACTTTATCTGTAGCTCAACATCGATCAATTCAAAATCAATAGGGTGTTTGACCCGTTAATTAAAACTACATAACTGTATGTAGAAGTCTTTTTCAAAAAAAAAAAAAAAAAAAAAATGTTTCCAGATTTCTCTAACGTTTATAAGACGTGCTTGGCTGAATAAGTTTCCACATAACCCAATTAAAAAATCATATTGGAACTGCTAATGTGCTTGGTACTTAAAGGTATGAAAAACAAGTATCTCTGTGTTCATCTATAGCTCCCATGATGCTAATTCTTAATAGCCATCATAAAAAGAAATCAATTGTAGACCAAGTGCAGCACATGCAAATATACAAAAGAAACAAAAACAAACAAAAAGAAATCTATTTTTCAATGGGTGTGAAGCAAAAACATTTCCATCCTTCTATGGCCGTTATCTAATTGCTGCTGAATATGGCTCTATTCCTGTTACAGTTTATTGTCGAAATTCACGATACCCGCTGCAACGGCAGTGCATGGATCAGTTGCACTTTAACTATTGACTGTTTTATTTACGAAACTTATCAAATAAACAATAAACACAACAACCTCCCAGGGAAGATACAATGTGCTTGATAACAAACGGCTGCAACCCTTTGTCTCTTATCCAATTACTCTATCAATTAGGAATACAATCATTGAGCGATTAGAAAATCGAGTTTTGGATATAGGGTGGGAAGGGGAGGAGATATTTTCAAAAACTGTTAGCAACACAATTTGATTTGCTTAGTGTGTGAATATAAAGATTCTCCAAAACGCCATGACATACAATATGCGTGGCAGAGCAAAACGTTCTCATGGGCAGCTGACATTTGCTTCTTGATGTAAGCAAGAAGCAAGGCCCTTGTTGACATACCTGATGGTAAACTAAGTTAAGTCAATGAAGCACTGTTTGTAATGAGTGTAATCACGAGCGTATAACAAATATTCAAGCATCCGTCATTGCAAATATATAAAAATGAAAAAAAAAAATCCGAAAAAATAGACTGCCATTGTAAAATAAGCTCTAAGTCTATTAGTCTAATTTTATGTACCACGTGCTTCTAAAATCTTGAAGTTTCATCTGCCACCTGTTCTATTTTGATAAAATTCCTGAGTCAGTAAATGGAACGCAAAGAGACGATTGGCTCTTTTGTGTAAAATATTAAGCAAGCAAATAGAATGAATATTCTTTAAACAAAGCGATTTTAATAATTTGACTCCTTGTTTTTATTAAATAAAAAAAACAAGTTTTTTCAACTGAAAGTAAGGAGCGACATTAAAACTTAAAACGAACAGAAATTACTTCGTATATGAAAGGGGCTGCTTCCTCATCAACGCCCCGCTCTTTACGCTAAAGTTTGACTCTTTCTCTCAACTCTTCTTTTTTAAAACAGTAAAAAACTTTAGCGTAAAGAGCGGGGAGCTGATGAGGAAGCAGCCCCTTTCATATACGAAGTAATTTCTGTTCGTTTTAAGTTTTAATGTCGCTCCTTACTTTCAGTTGAAAAAACTTGTTTTTTTATATTTAATTTCTAAATGTTTTTTGAATCAGTGCATGCTTTGATTTTGTCTCTGCAGAGGAATAATTAAAACGAAGTTTGCGCATTCTTTTTTTTTTTTTTTGCTAAATGGCTTTCTCATAATTTTGATCGAATGATTTGATAAAAAAATGAGTGGGGGAGGAACCCTAGTTGCCCTCCAATTTTTTGGTTAATTAAAAAGGCAACTAGAACTTAATTCTTTACGAATCTTTTTATTAGTAAAAGATATAATTTTGTCCCAGTTCATTAAGAATGACTCCTGAATCACAAAAGCCGTAGAATAAATAATTGACATTACGAAAAATACTTTAGCGTAAAGAGCGAGGTATTAGGAGGAGGTGAGCCCTTTATATGGGTAATAATTTATGTTCGTTTTAAGTTTTAATGCTGCTCCTTACTTCCAGCTGAAAAAAAACTTTTCATATTTATTTTTTCATTGTTTTTTTTTAAGTAATGCTAGTAAATCCTGCGCTCCCTTCATGGAAATTTTCTTCCCCCATGACAAATTCCTCGATGGAAAGCTCCCCCAGGATATCCCCCTCTTCTCAACCCCTCCCCCAAATAAAAAATCCTCCTGAAAACGCCTGTACACTTCCCAATAACCATTACTATATGTAAGCACTGGTCAAAGTTTGTAACTTGTAGCCCCTCCCACGGGGACTCTGGGGGAGTAAGTCGTCTCCAAAGACATAGTTTTAAGGCTTTTCGACTACGCTGAATGAAATTGCTATCTCACAATTTTGATCCGTTGACTTTGGGAAAATAATTAGCGTGGGAGGGGGCCTAGGTGCCCTCCAATTTTTTTGGTCTCTTAAAAAGGGCACTAGAACTTTTCATTTCCGTTAGAATGAGCCCTCTCGCAACATTCTAGGACAACTGGGTCGATACGATCACCCCTGGGAAAAACAAAACAAAAAACAAAACAAAAAAACAAACAAACAAACAAACAAATAAACACGCATCGGCGATCTGCTTTCTGGCAAAAAATACAAAATTCCACATTTTTGTAGATGGGAGCTTGAAACTTCTACAGTAGGGTTCTCTGATACACTGAATCTGATGGTGGAATTTTCGTTAAGATTGTATGACTTTTAGGTGGTGTTTCCCCCTGTTTTCTAAAATAAGGCAAATTTTCTCAGGCTCGTAACTTTTGATGGGTAAGACTAAACTTGATGAAACTTATATATTTGAAATAAATATTAAAATACAATTCTTTTGATGTAGCTACTGACATCAAAATTCAATTTTTTAGAGTTTTAGTTACTATTGAGCCGGGTAGCTCCTTACTACAGTTCGTTACCTCGAACTGTTTGATTTGTTATACACAGTATTAGGCACACCCACATTTTAAAAATGGACACAAAGCCGGTTAAAACGATTCTGGAAAATTAGAAAAAATGAGGTATTTTACACTTACGAACGGGTGATCGGATCTCAATAAAATTTGATATTTAGAAGGATATCGTGTCTCAAAGCTCTTATTTGAAATTTCGACCAGATCTGGGGACACTGGGGGGGAGTTATGGGAGGGGGAAACCTAAAATGTTGGAAAACACAGAGTGGAGGGGTCAGGATGAAACTTGGTGGGAAAAATAAGCACAAGTCCTAGAAACATGATTGACATAACCGGAACGGATCCGCTCTCTTTGGGATAGTTGGGGGGGGGGGTTAATTCTGAAAATTTAGAAAAAATGAGGTACTTTTAACTTACGAACGGGTGATCGGATCTCAATGAAATTTGATATTTAGAAGGATATCGTGTCTCAAAGCTCTTAAATTAAATCCCGACCGTATCTGGTGACATTGGGGGGAGTTTGGGGTTGGGGAACCTAAAATTATGGAAAACGCTTAGATTGGATGGATCAGGATGAAACTTGGTGGAAAAATAAGCAGAAGTCTTAGATACGTGATTTACATAATTGGAACGGATCCGCTCTATTGGGGGGGGGGGTTAATTCTGAAAAATTAGAAAAAATGACGTATTTTTAACTTACGAAGGAGTGATCAGATCTTCATGAAACTTCATATGTAGAAGGACCTCGTAACTCAGATCTCTTATTTGAAATCTCAACCGGATCCAGCGTCATTGGCGGGGGCAGTTGGGGAGGGGACCGGAAATCTTAGAAAATACTTAAAGCGGAGAGATCAGGATGAAACCGGATGGGAAGAATAAAAACCTGTCTAAGATACGTGACTGACATAACCGGACCGGATCTGCTCTCTTTGGAGTTTGTGGGGGGGGGGGTAATTTTGAAAAAATTGAGGTATTTTTAACTTACGAAAGGGTGACCAGATCTTAATGAAATTTGATATTTAGAAGGATCTTGTGCTTTAAAGCTTTAATTTTAAATTCCGAACACATCCTGCGAAATTGGGTGGAGTTGGAGGGGGGAAACGGAATTCTTGGAAAACGTGAAAATTTGGGTATCTATCTTACAAATAGGTGGTCGGATCTTAATGAAATTTGATATTTAGAAGGAATCCATGTCTCAGAGCTCATATTTCAAATCCGACCAGATCTTTTGACATTGGGGGGAGTTGGAGGGGGAAATCTTGGAAAACACTTAGGAGTGGAGGAATCGGGATGAAGCTTGGTGGATAGAATAAACAAATGTCCTTGATACGTGATTGACGTAACCGTACTGGATTCGCTCTCTTTGGGGGAGTTGGGGGGAGGAGTTCAGTGATTTGGCGATTTTGGTGCTTCTGGACGTGCTAGGACGATGAAAATTGGTAGGCGTGTCAGGGAGCTGCACAAATTGACTTGATAAAGTCGTTTTCCCAGATTCGACCATCTGGGGGGCTAAAGGGAGAAGAAAAATTAGAAAAACCTAAGTATTTGTAACTTACGAGTGGGTGATTGGATCTTCCTGAATTTTGATATTTAGAAGGATATCGTGACTCAGAGCTCTTATTTTAAATCCTGACCGGCATTAAGCCTCTGATTATCCTTTTAAATCAATCTATTGATTCTTAGAATTTGTTAGAGCTCATATCATATGAGCTCTTGGCTCTTAACTCTTCTTGCCTCGTCACAAGTGCCATATGAGCTCTCAGCTCTTGTTCTTACTACAATTTTCTTCATTTATAAAATAAATCATGTTCACCCATCACTCAAGTTTTCTTTAGTATGTCCTATTCTTTAGTATATTTTACTTTGCCATGTCTCAATAGGGCTTAATGCTGAAACCTATTTAACATATTTAAAAGTAACTGTGACACTAGAAAGGCAACTACAGCTTTTTGAAAGCTTTATCAATTGGTAAAAAATAAAACAGATTACTGTCACGTTTATATGCATAAAGTGTGTTTTTGTTTCATTTGGTTTATTTTGTGGTGTGTTTTCTTATGCTAATCATATTATTTCTTAAGCAAATTAGTACTTGAAAAATCTGTGTAGTCTTGTCCTTAGTTAAATCCTTGTGTTTTTATCTATTTTAAAACTTATAACGATTTTCACCCAGTACGACGCAGTTGTTGACATTGATGCGTATTTTATTTAAAAATACATGTTTATAAAAGTGTTATATTTATATCGTGTCTTATCTTGATCGTTCTAGATGTGGGAAATATACACCTAGAGGCTGATTTAAGGGATATGACAAGACGTGAAGCTGCAGTACTACAATCAGCTGAAGCCCAACTGCATCAGGGTATTATACCAAAGGGTAGTGTTGGAGCTGCAGCTCAGGTAAGAAAATGATTGTATTCCTTTTCACATTAATTTCATGGAACTATTTTTTTTATAGATTCTTTCAGTACTAGTAAAAATGTTGTAATTTTTGACAGCCTAGTCAGTTTCTCAAGCAATCGGGGTGAGTATCTCCAGTTGGTTCCTATCCTAAATGGGGTGATTTCTAAAATAACCATTAACTGGAAATATGTTGTGTTTTAATTCTGCGAAAACACTATACAATGTCCGTAAAACATATGAATCATTCCCATGGGTAGCGTTTGGATTTGTAACCCTCCAATTTAATCGGTTCAGTTATATATTGATGCTATTGATAGCAGTTTCACCTTGGAAAATATGGGTAACCATGGAACCTCAAGATACATTATCGTTCGTTGGCCCCTAGGATCGCCAAAATAAATCCATTCGTGATTTGTTTTTCTCGTGAGGATCTACCCCAAGGGTACACTAAAACTTGACCAAGAGCTCTTAAGCACTTGAAGGAACGAACTTTGGGTGAAATACACAGTATATCAGGATCATGAAGAATCAATAGTAGATTTTTAGAAGCATCTGTACAAGAGCAAGACTTTAGAAGCCTCTTTACAGAAGCAGTGGACACGCACTTAAAAATGGTAAACTCCATTTCATTCTTCAAATAACCAATTTAAGTTTTAATTACTTTTAATAAAATATTTCTTCTATCAATTTGGGTTTCATCGAATTTTTAAGTGTTTTTGTATTTTTGTATATCTATGTAACCATGTTTAAATTTATGTTTGTGTATATTTTTTTTTTTTTATTAAAGAGTGCTGCAGTACGAAATGAGCCATTTTTCGAACAGCCTGGTGCTGTACAGAGATCACAAGCATCACAACGAAGCACCCGAGGGGCTGGAAGACAAACAAGTGCCGCAGCAGCTGGACGGCAGAAACAATTTTCTCCTGCTATAAACGTTTCACCAGGAAAGGTTGTTGAAGGTAATATAACTTAAAATTTGGCAATTTTTCTTTCTCTCCCAGATATCGTGTCGCAAATTTATTAGATTTATTTTTTTTTACAAAGTAGCAAGGATGTAAAAGCAAGTATGAATATAAGTAAGTGGAAGTAAGTATGTATATCCATTTATTTGCTTTGTTATGCTAACTCAGGCTAGCAAGGATTATGAAAAAAAGATGTGACCTTTCTTTGGTACTTCAAAAAAAAAGAAAGAAAAAAATGGCTCTTCTCCCCCACATTTCAAAATAAACCTTTTGTTTTGTATCTCCAAGAACAAAATTGAAAAAAAAATCCAGCCAATCCCTACACTTTTGTGAATTGGCACCCATGGGAGACAAACTGAGAATTTCTTAAAAAAATAATGAAATAGTCCCTATTTCCAAAACAAAATCTGTAAAAATAGTAGTCAAAGTTTATGGCCCCCATTATGCTTAAATGATAGTGCAATATACTGCTAGTAGTGCTGAAAAATCTGGGTAGTTGTATGAAAAAACCTGATCTATACTGTGCTGTAGTTTTTTAGTCTACGATAATAATCCAGTATAATAAGTTGTTGGCATGAATCTATAACCTTTTATGTATACTTCAAAGCTGCTAAAATTTTTATAAATATCTTCTGTATTGTATTTTTATATAATACTCATTCTAGACGTTGGAAATGTTCATCTAGAGGCTGATTTAAATAATATGACAAGACATGAGGCTGCAGCGCTTCAGTCAGCTGAAGCACAGCTACATCAGGGAATTATACCAAAGGGAAGCGTTGGAGCTGCAGCGCAAGTAAGTTATTGATCATACTAATTTGAAGGATTGTGTTGTCCGAGGAAAACAACATTTTTCTCGGAACAACAGTATATTTTCTTTGAAAGTTGGCTTACTAACATTTTTCTGTTGGAGAAAAACACGTAGATAGGTTATAACTTTGGAAAAATTTGCTTTCCCCTCCCAGCGCTCTTAAATGTATTTTTCACAAAACGTCTACTGATTGAAATTAGAAACTGAACCCAAGCGACTGTCGGTTGAAGGTTTAACCTGTAACAAAGATTGTCAAAGACAAGGCTTCAAGCTTAAAAAATAATTGTGATAAGCTTCATGCCTGTCCTTTTCAAGGCTACTGCTACTTACACTTACAGTTCAGAAGTAATTTTTGATTTATATTTAGTCAAAAAAATAGTCTGATTTAGTCTGATTTGAATAATTAATATAAGAAAAGTAAATTTCAAAAATACTACCGTTGTTGTACCACATAGTGATTTATGGAGAATATGCTAAATTTGTTTGAAGATTTGAAAATTCCTCCTATCATGCATGTTTGCCATGCTATTTCAGTATAATTTTAGCCTGAAAACAGGTAAATTCAAAAAATGCTACTGTTGTGATATTATTTAGTCTTTTGATGATCAAAACTGAAATTGAAAAAAAAAAATTGAAATTTTTTTCCCAGTTTTGCATGTTCGTCGTGCTATTTTGATATCATAACAAAAAGTGCTATAGGCATTGAAGAATTGCAGAAATCTAAACATTATTGGGACGGGACTGAGCTTTTCCGTCGTGTATGCTTGAATAAGGGTTAATTAGTCAATATTTTTACTGACCAAACGGCTAAAGAAAAAGGTAAGCAGTTATTGCCCAAATTCTTAATTTTGCATTTAAGATAAGCTTTTCCAAAATACATTCGAGAGTCTATTGTCCAAAAAATATGTAGTACCCTTATAAAATTATGTCGTTTTTATTAGACCTTTTAACTTTTGCCTCGGCTTGTCTTTTATCATTATGAAAGGCATATCTATGAACCTTTGTTTCTTTTAATTGTTCAGGTGGTGGGACAAAAACTTATTTTGCCTTGGCTTGTCTTTTGTCATTATGAGACATCGCCGTAACTTTGTTTCTTTTAATTTTTCAGGTGGTGGGACAAAAAGTTTTGTTTTCTTCCAAAAATTTATCTAGTCCAATAATTTATCATTTTATCCGTGATTTTCAAAGATATAGGCATTGATGACCACCTTTGTTTCTTGTAATTGTTCAGGTGGTGGGGCAAAAGCTTCTTTTGCCCCGGCTTGTCTTTTTTCATTATGAAAGACACCGCCGAACCTTTATTTCTTTTAATTGTTCAGAGTTGCGACAAAAAATATCTTTCTTGCAACGGTTTATCGAGTCCAAGTTTTAGATTTTCAAAGGTATGGTAGGCATTGATGTTCTTATCCATGTCAAAATCCAAACCCAATCCTCATTGCTATCATTTTCAATTTGTTTAATTTATTTACCTATTTTTGTCTTTCGTCATTATGAAACACATATCGCCGAGCCTTTGTTTTTTTTTAAACAAAGGTATGGTAGGCATTAATGACATTATTCATGTCAAAATCCCAAACTCAATCATCATCGCTATCATTTTCAATTCTGACACGTTTTGATTCTCGTTGTTCAGGTTGATTTTCGTAGACTTGCTCAAATGTTCTGTATCGCAATTCATATAACCGCTTGTGTCTGATCTTCATTTTCACTTTTGACTTAGGTTTTGACATACTCGGTGTTGTATGTTTTCTAACCGTGTGTGTCTTCGCTCTTCACTTTCGTTTTTGACACGCCACCGCTGTTCTTCTAACCGGGTGTGTATTTGCTCTTTATTTTCATGCTCGGTGTCGCATGTCTTCTAACTGCGTGTGTCTGCTCGTCATTTTCATTTCTGATATGCCACTGCTTTTCTTCAAACCGCGTGTGTCTGCTGGTCATTTTCATTTTTGACTTACTCACATGCTCGGTGTCGCACGCTTCTAACCGCATGTATTTTTGTTCTTCATTTTAATTTTTGACACGTCCTAATTGTCGTTTTCGCATATTTTTCACTCGCCCGTGTCTTTGCTCTTCATTTTCATTTTTGACACGTTTTTGGAAAGTGATTACTTCAGATAGTTTAGCAATGGTCTTTGCTTTATTTTCCCGTGTTAACGTTTTTGCATTTGATAGTCCGGGTTGTCGATTTTCACATCTTATCACGTCCCAGAGTTTCGAGTGTTATAGTTCGAGTTTTATAGTAACTGCAACTGCAATTTTTCGTAAAATTTTCGTAGCAATGGTGTTTTCGCCGTCCAACTAAAGACTCTTAGCTAACATTTTTGGAGTATCTTTGACAAATAAAATACTTGATAGAGAGAATTGTTGGAGAAATCATTTCTGTTAGCTAACAATTGCGTTTCTGCTGTCCAAGCAAATACCTGTCGCACCTTAGTCAGCTTGCATTGTTAGCAATTATTTGGACGGTGGAACGACTCCTTTAAGAGTGCATTTCAGCACCTAAATTAAACTCCATGAGATAAGATAAATAAAACTGAGTGGGGGGGAGGAAGGTAAAAATTAATATTATCTCCCTTCATTTACATTAGCCTCAATCAGGGTGTTATGGGGTGTTACCTCCCTTCTTATTACACAAAGATGTATTGGTATTTATTCTAAAGCTTCAATTAACTGATTTAGTAAAGCTTAACTGCAGCTTTAAGAGCTCAACTAAACTGATTTGCTTCATATTTGATAGAATTACAGGAAGGGATGTGCAATTGCGCATCTGCTATTATGAAGAAGAGACGGCGGGTTTTATTATAGTTGGGCAGGGGACAGTTGCCTCGAAGTGTGCATTGTAATATCCAAACATCATAGCTTTCATTAGCTCTTTAGGTTAAAATGAGATGAGTTTTGGGGAGGGAGAGGAGGATAGAAATCGATAATTAATCGTTCTTGTTCTTGGGAACGTTCTTGGCTACACCTTTATTATTATTGCTAGAGAAAGAGAGGGGTAATAGTCCCCTCAGAATGTCCTCATTTTGGGGGATGGGGAGAACTTTTAATACAGTATAATATACTAAATTCATATACATATCAACACTGTGGAGGAAATGGCGAGGAGGGACGTTTTGAGCATCGCTATGCAAAATCATTGGGGGAGAGGGCAATTGCTACGGAAAGTTTTATTTTCAGTGCTTTTAGATGATAATGTTTAATCTTCCTATTAAAATACAATGTTAAAATATAATTGGATGATTTTTGAACATAATTTTGTTTTCTATACTTTTCTTTATTTCTGTGCTGTTCCCAAATAGTGTTTTTTTTTAAACCCACTCATCCCATTTTCTATGCCATAGAAATGGACATATTCATAAATGGAAATATTTTTATTTTATTTGTTTATAGTCTGCAGCAAATAGAAACGAACCTCCTGTGGCAAGAGGCCGGAATTTTGCACAATCCGTTGAAAGCCCTCGAAGTGATTCAGAGAGTATTCGTTCCCAAGAAAAACTTCAGGGAAGGCAGGTTGAAGAAAGTAAGTAGACTATCTCTCAGGAATTTTGATAATACTGCTATTTTTTTTTAACTCCAAAGATTAGTCCTATTAACTGTCGCATCTTGTGTTCTTCCCGTTTTGAAATCAATATATTGACCCCCCCCCCCAAAAAAAAAGAAGAAGAAAATATGGTACTTGTTAATTATTCAGAACACAACTCAAGAATTATGATCTATGGATCTGTAAAAACTGGTTTCGTATTTCATAGCCACAATACTTGTTTGGTTTAACAGAATGCATTGAGCTTATATAATTTGGGCTATATATTTGCAGATCAAGGGGGACGGGGGCAGAGTATTTGGACAGTGTGAAGCTAGAATACAATCCCTACTTCGTAATATACACAATACTTTTAGCTAACACATCTTGCACACAGACCGGCTATACTTTAGCCCCCCTCCAAATATGCAAATATATAGCCCAAACTATATAAGTCGAAAGCATTTTGTCACCCATCAGTTGTCTCTGTGGCTATGAAACCAGTTTTCTCAAATTTACGAACAATGCAATTTTTATGGCACTTGGTATTAACCAAGTGACATATAGCAATCGCAAATTCTGTCGGTCTGTCTGTCGGTCTGTCTGTCGGTCCCGGTTTTGCTACTTTAGGCACTTCCAGGTAAGCTAGGACGATGAAATTTGGCAGGCGTATCAGGGACGAGACCAGCTTAAATTAGAAATAGTCGTTTCCCAATTTGACCATCTGGGGGGGGGAGTGGGGGGCCGGTTAATTCGGAAAAAATAGAAAACATGAAGTATTTTTAACTTATGAATGGGTGATGGGATCTTAATGAAATTTGATGTTTGGATGATACTGTGTTTTAGAGCTCTTATTTTCAATTCCGACCGCATCTGTTGACATTGGGGGGAGTTGGAGGGGGGGGGACCTAAAATCTTGGAAAACACTTGGAGTGGAGGGATCGGGATGAAACTTGATGGAAAAAATAAGCACAAGTCCCAGATACATGATTGACGTAATCGGAACGGATACGCTCTCTTTGGGGTAGTTGAGGGGGGGGGGAATTCTGAAAAATTAGAAAAAATGAGGTATTTTTAACTTACGAACGGGTGATCGGATCTCAATGAAATTTGATGTTTAGAAGGATATCGTGTCTTAGAGCTCATATTTAAAATCCGGACCGGATCTGGTGACATTGGGGGGGGGGGAGTTGGGAGGGGGAAACTTAAAACTTGGAAAACGGGATCGGGATGAAACTTGGTGGGAAAAATAAACACAAGTGCTAGATACATGATTGACATAAACGGAACGGATCCGTTCTCTTTGGGATAGTTGGGGGGGGGGGGGTTATTTCTGAAAAATTAGAAAAAATGAGGTATTTTTAACTTACGAACAGGTGATCAGATCTCAATGAAATTGGATATTTAGAAGGATATCGTGGCTCAGAGCTCTTATTTTAAACCCGTCTAGATCTGGTGACATTGGAGGGGGGAGTTGGGAGGGGGAAACCTAAAACTTGAAAAACACTCAGAGTGGAGGGATCGGAATGAAACTTGGTGGAAAAAAATAATCACGAGTCCTAGATACATGATTGACATAACCGGAACGGATCCGCTCTCTTTGGGGTAGTTGGGGGAGGGGTTAATTCTGAAAAATTAGAAAAAATGACGTATTTTTAACTTACGAACGGGTTATCGGATCTCAATGAAATTTGATATTTAGAAGGATATTGTGTCTCAAAGCTCTTATTTTAAATCCTGACTGGATCTGGTGACGTTGGTGGAAGTTTGGGGTGGGGGAACCTAAAATCATGGAAAACGCTTAGATTGGAGGGATCGGGATGAAACTTGGTGGGAAAAATAAGCAGAAGCCTTACATAAGTGATTTACATAATTGGAACGGATCCGATCTATTTGGGGGGGGGGGGATTAATCCTGAAAAAAAATCCGGTCTAAGACCGGAATTCTTAGAAAACACATAAAGCGGTGAGATCAGGATGAAACTGGGTGGGAAGAATAAAAACCTGTCTAAGATACGTGACTGACATAACCGGACCGGATCTGCTCTCTTTGGTGGAATTGGAGAGGGGGGGGGGGAGTAATTTTGAAAATTGAGGTATTTGTAACTTACGAAAGGGTGACCAGATCTTAATAAAATTTGATATTTAGAAGGATCTTGTGCTTTAAAGTTCTTATTCTAAATTCCGACCAGATCCTGTGACGGTGGGGGGAGTTAGAGGGGGAAACCGGAATTCTTGGAAAACGTGAAAATTGGGGTATTTTTATCTTATGAATAGATGATCGGATCTTAATGAAATTTGATTTTTAGAAAGAATTCATATCTCAGAGCTCTTATTTCAAATCCCGACCAGATCGTTTGACATTGGGAGGAGTTGGAGGGGGAAATCTTGGAAAATCACTTGGAGTGTAGGAATCGGGATGAAGCTTGGTGGATAGAATAAACAAATGTCCTTGATACGTGATTGACAGAATCGTACTGGATTCACTCTCTTTGGGGGAGTTGGGGGGAGGGGTTCAGTGATTTGGCGAGTTTGGTGCTTCTGGACGTGCTAGGACGATGAAAATTGATAGGCGTGTCAGGGAGCTGCACAATTTGACTTGATAAAGTCGTTTTCCCAAATTCGACCATCTGGGGGGCTAAAGGGAGAGGAAAAATTAGAAAAAATTAGGTATTTATATCTTACGAGTGGGTGATCGGATCTGAATGAATTTTGATATTTAGAAGGACATCGTGACTCAGAGCTCTTATTTTAAATCCTGACTGGCATTAAGCCTCTTATTTTCCTTTTTAAATCAATCTATTGATTCATAGAATTTTGTTAGTTCATACCATATGATCTCTTGGCTCTTAGCTCTTCTCGCCTCGTCACAAGTGCCATATGAGCTCTTAGCTCTTGTTTAACAATTAATTTTTATTAAATTGAGACAGTGAAAAAAAAGCGGTTACAAAAGTCCAAATATTTCAGTCACATATACAGCGATCAGTAGTGACAGCACAATGACTTTAAAGGGCCAGTACCCCCTTATAATCCCAGTCCCAACAATTTTTTTAAAACTTCTTCAAGATGCAGGTGCATGTTGCGTCATAGGTAATGTTTACGTTTGTATGTTATATTTGCTTGTTCCGTAATAGTTTCTTTATTAAAAAAAACATTGCAAGGGCTCGCCAAATCATCATTTCTTCGGATGTTACCTGGTAGTGTTCATAAAAAAACCGCAAGGTCAGGGCTTGTTTACTTCATGATTTCTTTGGTGGTTATAATTTAGAAAAACCTATGAAACCCCACCAAGTCAGGATTCCCTTGTTATGATTGTTATGATTAAAAACGGACAAGGGGCAGTAAGCCTTCAGGCCCCGCTGACGAGGAACCTTCAATATGTTGGGCCCTATCATACATATGATTCCACCGGGGGTCACATATGATTCCACCGGGGGTCCTAGCATTCTATCCGACCGGAGGCCCTAGCAACCAATTCCAATCGGTTGCTAGCAACCAATTGCATCGGATGCCCTAGCAAATATTTCCAACGGGGAAGCCTAGCGTCCAATCCAACGAAGAGACCCCTAGCGAGCAATTCCACTGGGACCCTAGTAAAAAAATACACCGAGGTCCATGGCATCCAATTCAACCGATGGGGAGCCCTAGCTAGCAATCCCACCAAGCAGGCGCTTATTAAGTGATTGGTTGTGTTTACTTATTGCTGTTTCACAATTTGACATGTTAGAGACTGTTATTCAGACGCGGTAGTCCCGTTTATAATTGAGGGACACACACAAGGATGTTACAAAATACGCTGCACGCGTGATATTGGAGGCAATCTTGCATGCCTTGCTTGATTTATAGGGGGTGAGGTAATTTTTTGTCTTGGTTGATTTTTTTGAAAATGACGTAATGGCAGCATATACATGGTAGTTGCGTAATGACGATATACACATAGAATGTTACATAGTACTTGAAGAGATTTTGCTTTCAAGACGTTTTTCTCATGGAAAATTTTTATTATGACATTTGGTATTTACCAAGCGACATAGGGATCGCAAATTCTGTCGGTCTTTCGGTCTCTGTTTTACTAGTTTAGGCACTTTCAGTGACATTGGGTGACGTTTGGGGGAGTGGGAGGGAAGAAACCTAAAATCTTGGAAACACTTAGAGTGGAGAGATCAGGATGAAACTTGGTGGGAAAAATAAGCACAAGTCCTAGATACGTGATTGACATAACCAGAATGGATCCACTTTCTTTGGGGGATATGTGGGGGGGGGAGGGGAGAAAGTTAATACTGAAAAATCTGCAAAATGAGGTATTTTTAACTTACAAAGGAGTGATCGTATCTTAATGAAATTTCATATTTAGAAGGACCTAGTAACTCAAATCTCATATTTTAAATCCCTACAAGATCCGGTGACATTGGGGGGAGTTAGAGGGGAAACCGACAATCTTGGAAAACGCTTAAGAATGGAGAGATCGGGATGAAACTTGATGGGAAGAATAAGCAAAAGTTCTAGATACGTATTTGACATAATTGGAACGGAACCGCTGTCTTTGGGGTAGTTGGGGGGGCATTTCCAGTGCTTTGGCGAGTTCAGTGCTTCTGGACATGCTAGGACGATAAAAATTGGCAGGCGTGCCAGGGAACTGCACAAATTGACTTAATAAAGTCGTATCCCCGATTCGACCATTTGGGGTCTGGAGGGAGAGGAAAAATTGAAAGAAATGAGGTATTTAACTTAGGAATGGGTGATCGGATCTTAACAAAATTTGATTTTTAAAGAATCTAGTTTCTCAGAGCTCTTATTTTAAATTCCGACCTTGTCCGGTGATATTGGGGGAGTTTCAGTGGGAAAACGGCAAATCTTGGAAAACGCTTAAGAGTGGAGAGATCGGGGTGAAACTTGGTGGGAAAAATGAGCCCATGTCCTAGACACGTGACTGACATAACCGGACTGAATACACTTTCTTTGTGGAGTTGGGGGGGGGGGGGGTTAACTCGGAAAAATTAAAAAAATTGAAGTATTCTTAACTTACGAATGGGTGACCAGATCTTAATGAAATTTGAAGAAGGAACTCATGTCTCAAAGCTCTTATCTTAAATCCCGACCAGATCTGGCGACATTAGGGGGAGTTGCAGGGATAAACAAGAAATCTTGGAAAACGCTTAGAGTGGAGAGAGGGACGAAACTTGGTGGGTAGAATAAGCAAATATCGTAGATACGTGATTGACGTAACCGGACTGGATCCACTCTCTTTGGGGGAATTAGGGGGGGGGGTCCAGTGCTTTGGCGAGTTCAGTGCTTCTGGACGTGCTAGGACGATGACAATTGGTAGGTGTGTCAGGGACCTGCACAAATTGACTTGATAAAGTCTTTTTCCCCGATTCGACCATCTGGAGGGGGATGAAGGGAGAGGAAAAATTAGAAAAAATTAGGTATTTTAAGTTAAGAGTGGGTGATTGGATCGATGAATTTTGATATTTAGAAGAACCTTGTTTCTCAGAGCTCTTGTTTTAAATCCTGACCGGGATTAAGCCTCGATTTTCCTTTTAAATCAATTTATTGATTCTTAGAATTTTGCTAGATCTCATGCCATTTGAGCTCTTGGCTCTTTCGACCTTGTCACAAGTGCCATATGAGCTCTTAGCTCTTGTTTTGACAGTACTTTGTGAAAGCCTTTACTTTTTCCGGCACTCGTAGGTAATAATCATAAAAATCAGAGAATGTTTGATTTGGTGGCGTATCGTCGGTTTTAAGAGAACATCCAAAGAAATCCTGATTTGGAGGGCCCTGAAGGTTTAAAAAAACATTAGCTAACAAGCAAACATAACATGTAACAGTAAAGATTCCCCATGTGTCTGCATCTAGAAGAAGTTTTAAAAAAAGCCGGGACTGGGATTCGAAGGGGGTACTGACATTTTAAAGTTGTTATACTGTCATTACTGCGATCGTCATCAGTATAATTACTGAAATAATATAATTGCAACTAGGGTCTTCACACCAAAGAATAAATAACTTATTCGGGTCATTCACAAAACAACGAACTTCTGATTATTCACTTGATTATTTTGAAGAGTTTATTGAAAAAGTTAATTTGAAGGCTTGATGTTAGTTTCCTTATAATCTTGCCCAAGTAGAGCCAATTTCCAATGAAGGTGGAATAGTCTCCACACTTCTCTTCTATGACGAACAAATAAATTTTAAAATGGGGATAAATCCATTTATTTAGACACTAAAAAAAAACAGGCACAAAATGTTGAGTTTATAATTGTTCACATGGTTGTTCACTTCAATTAGAAGACACGGAAGGCTTGATAAGTTCATATTTATATATTATAGGTGTTAGGTTATGCTAATTTCAATTATATTAATTGAGAAAGATTGTTAAAGGGAGTTGTTAGTTAAAAAAACGGCTGCACGGGCTGAGGATGAGTTGAGCTGTTAAATATTCCTTTTGTTTTCTATTTGTTGAAAACACTTATTAGGATTTATTACGAAACATTGTAACTTCAAACTGCATTTGATACCAAACAAGAAAGAATTATTTATGATATGTTTTGACCGTAGATAACCGGTCACTTATCCTAATTTTGCCATCCGAAAAAACCTTTAGTAACATTTTACCAGAAAATGTTTGAGGTGGCAAAAGATTGTTGCTATCAATCTCTAGTAAATTTCTATTTACTAGATTTGAAATGGATTAGAAATAAATTCCTAGATCAGAAACGAAACTAGAAATAGAACTAGAACTAGAAATAGAACTAGGGCTAGAAATAGAGCTAGATTAGAAATAAATTTCTATTTACTGGGTTGTTGTAGTAAATTTCTCTAAAAATTTGAGATACTATAATTGTTGACTGAATATTTTAGATGCAGCTATAAGCGACTCGTTTTGACAGTCTGTGAGTTGCGCCTTTATGGCCACTTTGCAGCTAAAATGCCGTTTTAAATCTATTAGTTATTTTTTTTATGGCACTTGGTATTAACCAAGTGACATATAGCAATCGCAAATTCTGTCGGTCTGTCTGTCTGTCTGTCTTTCGGTCCCGGTTTTGCTACTTTAGGATCTTCCATGTAAGCTAAGACGAGGAAATTTGGCAGGCGTATCAGGAACCGGACTAGATTAAATTAGAAATAGTTTTCCCGATTTGACCATCTGGGGGGAGTGGGGGGGCCAGTTAATTCGGAAAAAATAGAAAAAATGAAGTAATTTTATCTTACGAACGGTTGATCAGATCTTAATGAATTTTGATGTTTGGAAGGATATAGTGTCTCAGAGCTCTTATTTTAAATCCTGACTAAATCTGGTGACATTGGGGGGGGGGAGAGTTGGGAGGGGAAACCTAAAATCTTGGAAAACACCTAGTGGAGGGATGGGGATGAAACTTGGTGGGAAAAATAAGCACAAGTCCTAGATACATGATTGGCATAATCGGAATGTATCCGCTCTCTGTGGGGTAGTTTGGGAGGGGGGGGGGGGGTTAATTCTTAAAAATTAGAAAAATGAGATATTTTTAACTTACGCACGGGTGATCGGATTTCAATGAAATTTGATATTTAGAAAAATACCGTGTCTCAAAGCTCTTATTTTAAATTCCGACCGGATCTGGAGACATTGGGGGGAGTTGGTGGGGGACCTAAAATCAGGAAAAACGCTTAGAGTGGAGGGATCGGGATGGAACTTGGTGGGAAAAATAAGCAGAAGTCTTAGATACATGATTGACATAATTGGAACAGATCCACTCTATTTGGGGGAATTGGGGGGGAGGGTTAATTATGAAAAACTAGAAAAAATGACGGATTTTTAACTTACGAAGGAGTGATCGAATCTTCATGAAACTTTATATTTAGAAGGAGCTCGTAACTCAGATCTCTTATTTTAAATCTCAACCGGATCCAGCGTCATTGGGGGGGGGGGGCAGAAATCTTAGAATATACTTAAAACAGAGAAATCAGGATGAAACTGTATGGGAAGAATAAAAACAAGTCTAAGATACGTCTTGGAGTTGGGAGGGGGATGGGGTAATTCGGAAAAATGAGGTATCAGTAACTTACGATCGGGTGATCAGATCTTAGAATTAGATATTAGATTTAGAAGGATCCTGTGCTTTAAAACTCTTATTTTAAATTCCAACTAGATCCTGTGACATTGGGGGGAGTTGGAGGGGGAAACCGGAATTCTTGGAAAACGTGAAAATCGGGGCATTTTTATCTTACGAATAGGTGATCGGATCTTAATGAAACTTGATATATAGAAGAATCTTATGTCTCAGATGCCCTATTTTTGACTCGAATTGGATCTGGGGACATAGGGGGTTGGAGGAGGGAAACAGAAATCTCGGAAAACCCTTAGAGTGGAGAGATCGGGATGAAACTTGATGGGAAGAATAAGCAGAAGTTTTTGATACGTGATTGACGTAATTGGAACGGATCTGTTCTTTGGAGGATCTGGGGGGTGTTAATTTGGAAAAATTAGAAAAATTAGGTATTTTTAACTTAAGAACGGGCGACCGGATATTAATGAAACTTGATATTTAGAAGGAATCCATGTCTCAGAGCTCTTATTTCAAATCCTGACCAGATCGGTTGGCATTGGGGGAGTTAGAGGGGGAAATCGGAAATCATGGAAAACGCTTAGAGTGGAGGTATCGGGATGAAGCTTGGTGGATGGAATAAGTAAATGTCGTAGATGCTTGATTGACGTAACCGTACTGGATTCGCTCTCTTTGGGGGAGTTTTTCAGTGCTCTGGCGAGTTCGGTACTTCTGGAAGTGCAAGGACGATGAAAATTGGTAGGTGTGTCAGGGAGCTGCACAAATTGACTTAATAAAGTCGTTTTCCCAGATTCGACCATCTGGGGGGCTAAAGGGAGAGGAAAAATTACAAAAAAACTTACGAGTGGGTGATTGGATCTTAATAAATTTTGATATTTGGAAGGACATCGTGACTCTCTTAAAATCTGTTTGAGGGCCAAAACTGCGCGCAGCTTGTAGTTATTCATGCTGTCTAAGATGGAACAAAATCATCTGTGACAACTAAATCTACTAGGTCATTTTTAACTGGGCATTTTCCTGGGTTTTCTCAAAAAAGAAAGGAATGAAGATTTTCATTCCCCTATCCTCTGGTCGAAAAGTGTCCATAATTGTCAGTGTTTGTTCATAAATATGTTTAGTATTAGTCTATTATTTTGAAGCAGTATATGCTCATGAGTTAGTGGTAATTTCAAGTTTAAACTTCTTCAGAAGAGCTATAACCCTGAACTGTGCCAGAGGAACAAAAACGTTTGAAAATAGAGTAAACTAAAAAAAACATTGCCTTTCATTAATCAACCGTAAAATTGCTACAACCCTGTATCCGTAATAATAATACGGGGGAATCCGTAATAACATAAAAATAACATACTCTTATGAAAACATCTCTGACAATATATGAAACCAATAAGATATAATACAGTTTTTTCCTTTGAAAAATGAAACTTACAGAAAAGTTGTGACCTTGAACTCTGTCAGAGTAACAAAACGTTCGAACTCTGTCAGAGTAACAAAACGTTCGAAAATGGAATAAACTAAAAATGACGAATATTGCTTATTATTTTGATGAATCATAAAATTATTAATGCATTTTAAGTTTGGCAACTATACCAAAGAATGGATAACATTCATGCTGAGTAGATCCAGAGGTCATGAGGTGGATTTCCCTTCTAGTCAATAGTGATATTTAGAGCGTTTAATTTTCTATACATCTTTGCGAAATAAATAAAAATAACTTAGAATTAATACACCAATCTACTCTGGGAAAACTTATTTTCCAAGATAGTAGATTCAGGGTTTTCGCAGTTCATTTGAGTTCATTGTATAATTTTCATCAAGAATCCGTCCTTTTTTGGGGGGTTTTGAAATTTTCGCTAAGCAATGGTAAAAGATCAGGTAGCAATTTTTAAATTTAGCCACTTGGTGCCGATTGCTGAAAAATTGAAAACTATGAAAAGACAAAAAGAGAAACGCTTGGCTAGATTGGGCTTTAAAAGGCTCAAATAATTATATACTATGATAGGGCGTTTGCAATACCTTTGTGGGATTTAAATATTATTGGTTCTTGCAATTCAGAACTGAAACTTCGGTTTTGCCTTAGCAGTCCTGTTGGGATATCGTCCATGGCAGCCAACTCTCTGGGACTAATGAAAAGCAGGCCGTCTCCGAGTGAGGTGGAAAGATATCGTAAGGAAAGGTTTAAGGGAAATGGGAACTTCTTGTAAGGGTATTAAGAGGGGACTTTGACTAGATTGGTATAAAAGAGGGGCGTGCCTAGCTGCGTTGGTCTCAGGGGCTTGGTGTTGCAGCGAGTTGTTAGTAGTAGCAATAGTAGTAGTAGTCCTGTTAGGAAAAATGAGAGGGATTGTGTTCTATCCGATTTCAAGCATTACAATTTTTTTTGTATTATCGCTATTCTGGTCATTGTCTTTGTTTTTAAGGAATTGGTAACACTAAAATCGGTGCTGACCTAGACAAAGTCACTCGACATGAAGCCTCAGTTCTGCAATCAGCTGAAGCACAGTTGAGTCCTTCAGGTACCATTCCAAAGAGAAGTGTTGCATCGGCTGCACAAGTAAGTTTATTTTTTTCTTATAAGACTCATAAATTCCTATCCATCCTGCCGTACTATTTTGATTATTTTTATTTTTAAAATTGGTATAGATCATGATTACATAAGGTTTATTCACTTTTAAAATCAGAAAATATGACTGAAGGCACCTTTTGTTCTTTCTTCCTTCCCCAGAGAATTGATCAAACAAAAAGAGAGGGAAATATATGTTTTCATTTATTTATTCTAAGTTTAATCGTGTACACGAAAAAAAGGAAAGCAAGATAATTTATGTTGCATTACGGTAAATGTCATTGAATGGTTTTCTATGAATAATTTTCTATGGATTAATCTTTTCAGTCAAATCTAAGCCTTTTAACTGATTCACTTGAAAGTTAACTTTTCCTTATTATTGTAACCTGCCTTGGATTTATAGTTGCATTTTATTTTTCTTTTAAATGTGTGTTTTGACTTTATTCAATATTTGCTACTTACTAATTTCTATAAGCTGAGTTTAATTTACCGTTGTTCTCTTGCCACTTTGTAACGCAATGCGCCTGAATGGTCCCTGTGAGCCTTACCCGGGGATTAATTTGGAAACAACTTTGTGAAAAGGAAGTTTTTCAGAGATGAAAAAAAAATTAAAGAATAAATGGTTGAAGAATAAATAATAAAAAGCTTTAAGAATAACCATCAAAGAATAAATGAAACCGCAAATGACCGGAAATTAAAATAAACAATCGTAGCACAATGCGTGACATTGGGTATACAATAGGGTGAACATTGGGTACGAAGTGATGAAATTTCCCCATTCTTATGGCAATTTTGGTCTTCCCAGACGTCATTTAAAAGGAAATGATCTCTCAGTCTGGAAAATAATGTTGTTTTTTTTCTAAATTTAAATTAGGAACCCTCCTCCTTTCCCCTAAAAAGGGGTTTCTGTACTGCTTATTTTGGATTATTTTGGATACCTGATTTTGCGAATTTTTGTGAACATTTTGGTCTATTTTGGTCATTTTGGCAACAGAAAAACATTTCTGTTGCTCAAATTCCGAGGTTTGGCCATTTTCTTTGTAATTTTACTGGGCTTAGATAAAACCGCTTCACAGGATACCCCGTCAGGAATCAGATTCCCTTGCAGAAAAAAAACTACCATTACATTTATTTGAAAAATTCTTTTTTTGTAGTCTGCTGTTAATCAAAGTGAGCCTGGTTACGTTAATGCAGCTCCTCAAGTTGTGCTTGAACCAGTTAAACCAGCTGAACTGGATGAAAATACATGGACTGCTAAACAAGGTGGGTTGGTGCAATTTCTTGGTATTTTTTTTTTGTAGGCACTATTTCGTCCTCGTAATTGTATTTAATATCGTTCGTTGCAAAAACTAGAGGATTACGTAAATAGAGCTTGATACCAATACCTGTTAAATTTTGGTTTCTTATTCGCTTGGAGTTTTTCAAGCAGTCAATAATGCATTTTCTTTATCTTAGATATTGGAAATATTCACGTTGAAGCTGATCTGAAAAATGTTAGTGGCCATGAAGCCTCTGTTTTGCAGAGTCTTGAAGCTCAAAGGGAAGGCGTAAACCCACAAGGAGGTCTTGCCTCATTGTCAATGGTGAATATCAACTATTTTTTATTCATTCTTCTATTTTTATTCAAATGTTGCTTTTTTATCATTTAAGGCTGTTGTTTAAGAGACACTGAATTGATCAACAAATGAACTCGGTTGGGATGTAAGAACTGGGGGAAAGGGAGATAAGGTTAACTATCAAGAACAGTATGAATTTTTGTATTAACAGGGTGTGGAAACATTTAAAGTTAACAACAAAAAGATATATGATGAAACTATCAAATAATAAATTTGAATTTGTGAGCTCAACATTACTGAGCTATTCAGTAAAACGTCAAGTACTTTTAAAATTCATTTTGATAGAAGTCAAATTCAGACGCGGGAGATATTTTTCTCATCTTTTTCATCATGAAATCTACAATCTATAGTTTAGGATGTGAAATTTGATTCCTCGTCTATAATATATATATATATATATATATATATATATATATATATATATATATATATATATATATATATATATATATATATATATATATATATATATATATATATATATATATATATATATATATATATATATATATATATATATATATATATATATATATATATATATCTATATATATAAAAATAAGTTGTCTGTGGATGGATGGATGTGTCAGGTGACGTCACCTGAAAAAACTGGATTAGGTGACGTCAAAACTGAAAAAACTAAAAAAAGGCAAAAACTACAAAAAAAACTAAAAACTAATAAAAAAAATAAAAAAGCTAAAAAACTAAAAAAACTATAAAGGTAAAAACCAATAAAAAACTAAAAAAAAAACTGAAAAAACTAAAAAAAGGCAAAAACTACAAAAAAAAACTAAAAACTAATAAAAAAAGTAAAAAAGCTAAAAAACTAAAAAAACTAAAAAAACTAAAAAAAGGTAAAAAACTAAAAAAAATAAAAAATAAAAAAAAATAAAAAAAGGAAAAAACTGAAAAATAAGCTAAAATAAAGGTAAAAACCAATAAAAAACTAAAAAAAAAGGAAAAAAAACTAATAAATGACGACACTCAAAGAGAAAGCGACCAGGACAAAAGGAATGTTCGATTAGCAATCAACAAAGCACCGGGACACAGGGAGTATAAATGACGACCAGGACATAAGTAAAAAAAAAAAAACTATCTATATATATAAAAATAAGTTGTCTGTGGATCTGTGGATCGTGGATCAGGTGACGTCACCTGAAAAAACTGGATCAGGTGACGTCAAAACTGAAAAAACTAAAAAAGGCAAAAACTACAAAAAAAACTAAAAACTAATAAAAAAAATAAAAAAGCTAAAAAACTAAAAAAACTAAAAAAAGGCAAAAACTACAAAAAAAACTAAAAACTAATAAAAAAGCTAAAAAAATAAAAAAACTAAAAAAAAAGGCAAAAACTACAAAAAAACTAAAAACTAATAAAAAAAATAAAAAAGCTAAAAAACTAAAAAAAC
>NC_088863.1:67346457-67368649 GCF_032884065.1 Artemia franciscana | reverse complement strand
TGATATTTAGATCGTGTCTCATAACTCTTAGTTTAAATCCCGACCGGATCCGGTGACATTGGGGAGTTGGGGGGGGGGGACCTAAAATCTCGGAAAACGCTTAGAATGGATAGATCGGGATGAAACTTGGGGGTAAAAATAAGCAGAAGTCCTAGATACGGATTGACATAACTAGAACAGATCCGCTCTATTTGGGGTAGTTTGGGGGGCGGGGAGGGCTAATTCTGAAAAATTAGAAAAAATGAGGTATTTTTAACTTACGAAGGAGTGATCGTATTTTAATGAAATATCGTATTCAGAAGGATCTCGGAACTCAGATCTCTCATTTTAAATCCCTACCGGATTCAGTATCATTGGGGGGGGGGGGACCGGAAATCTTAGAAAACACTTAAAGTGGAGAGATTAGGATGAAACTTGGCGGTAGGAATAAAAACATGTCCAAGATACGTGACTGACATAACTGGAATGGATCCGCCGTCTTTTATCGAGTTGGGGGTGGGGGGAGGAGGGAGGGAGTAGTTCGGAAATTTAAAAAAAAATGAGGTATTCGTAACTTACGAACGGGTGATCAGATCTGAATGTAATTTAATATTTTAGAAGGATCTTGTACTTTAGAGCTCTTATTTTAAATCCTGACCAGATCCGGTGACATTGGGGGGATTTGGAGGGGGAAACTGAATTCTTGGAAAACGTGAAAATTTAAGTACCTTTATTTTACGAATGCGTGATCGGATCTTAATGAAACTTGATATATAGAAGGATCTTATGTCTCAGATGCTCCATTTCAATTTGAATTGGATCCGGGGACATAGGCGGTCGGAGGGGGAAACAGAAATCTTGGAGAACGCATAGAGTGGAGAGATCGGGATGAAACTTGGTGGGAAAAATAAACACAATTTATAGATACGTGATTGACATAATTGGAACGGATCTGTTCACTTGAACAGAGTAGCACGGAGTAGCTAAGGGTGTTGATTTGGAAAAATTAAAAAAAAAATTGAGGAATTTTAACTTAAGAACGGGTGACCGGATCTTAATGAAATTTGATATTTAGAAGGAACTCATGTCTCAGAGCTCTTATTTGAAATCCCGACCAGATCTGTTGACATTAGGGAGAGTTGGAGGGGGGAACCGGAAATCTCGGAAAACGCTTAGAGTAGAGAAATCGGGATGAAACTTGGTGGGTAGAATAAGCAAATGTCGTAGATACGTGATTCACATAACCATACTAAATCCACTCTCTTTGGGGGAGTTAGGGGGTGGGGCTCAGTGCTTTGGTGAGTTTGGTGCTTTTAGACCTGCTAGGACGGTGAAAATTAGTAGGCGTGCCCGGGAGCTGCACAAATTGACTTGATAAAGTCGTTTTCCCAGATTAGACCATCTGGTGGGCTGAAGGGAGAGGATAAAGTAGAAAGACTGAGGTATTTATAACTTACGAGTGGGTGATAGGATCTTAATAAATTTTGATATTTAGAAGGACCACGTGATCCAGAGATCCCGACCGGCATTAAGCCTCCGATTTTCCTTTTAAATCAATCTATTGATTCTTAGAATTTCGCTAGAGCTCATACCATATGAGCTCTTAGCTCTTGTTTGTTCTTTGTTTTTATTATTTTTTCTTCTATTTTTTGGTCTTTTTTGATAGTAGCACACCCTCGCAAGCGACGCTTTTGGTGTCCTACCGATTGATTTTGTCTCTGTTATTTCTTTTGGATAATAAATTAATACTACTACTACTACTCCTACTATGAATTTATAATTACTATATTAAGCAAATTTTATGTGGAATGCTGACAAAAAAAATTTAAAATCTGAAAGACCTGAACATTTGACCTGAGTTTCAAACCCTCACCTTATAGTGTATAATATTATGTAATAATATTTTAGTGTGTAAAATTATACACCTATCATGCAAAATCCCTTCTATTTAATTCAAAAAAAAGTTAGAAGGTAAATTTAACTAATTGATGACCTTTTTTAAATATACGTCACTAAAAAAACAAAAAAAAAAACAAATATAATCTCCAATACTCAAAACGCCCAAATCGAATTACTATGTTATTTATGGTATCTACAATTTCTATATGTCTGTTAAAAAAAATTTTAACAATCGAGATGAAGTTTCAAAATACCTCCATTGGAATTTTGATAGTACAGACAAGTTGGTGAAATAGTAGATTCAGCATATAACTTGGCAAAAATTTAGTCAAGATGTTCCGCAGCACCTGAATATGAACAAAGTGAGGAGGGAGATGTAATCTAATATTTAAAATGTCTGATGTTACTATTGCTGCTGGAAAAAAAAAAACCCAAAAAGATTTGAATCAAGTTTCATTGTTGGCCGGTGTAATTAAGTCAAAGCAGCCTCGTGTCTCTCTAATCCCTAAGGTATGACAAGCAAATGGTAAATGCTTGTTTAATCTTATGAGAATGTAGGTTAAATGTAGAAATACTATTAAATAAAAACTTAAAAATAATAGATAACAAGAGCTCAGAGCTCATATGGCACTTTTTGACGAGGCATGAAGAGCTAAGAGCCAAGAGATCATATGGTATGAGCTCTAACAAAATTCTATGAATCAATAGATTGATTTAAAAGGAAAATAAGAGGCTTAATGCCGGTCAGGATTTAAAATAAGAGCTCTGAGTCACAATGTCCTTCTAAATATCAAAATTCATTAAGATCTGATCACCCACTCGTATGTTATATATCTAATTTTTCCTCTCCCTTTAGTCCCCCAGATGGTCGAATCTGGAAAAACCACTTTATCAAGTCAATTTGTGCAGCTCCCTGACACGCCTACCAATTTTCATCGTCCTAACACTTCCAGAAGCACCAAACTCGCCAAATCACTAAACCCCTCCCCCCAACTCCCCCAAAGAGAGCGAATCCAGTACGGTTCCGTCAATCACGTATCAAGGACATTTGCTTATTCTATCCACCAAGCTTCATCCCGATTCCTTTACTCAAAGTGTTTTCCAAGATTCCCCCTCCAACTCCCCCCAATGTCAAAAGATCTGGTCGGGATTTGAAATAAGAGCTCTGAGACATGAATTCCTTCTAAATATAAAATTTCATTAAGATCCGATCACCTATTCGCAAGATAAAAATACCCCAATTTTCACGTTTTCCAAGAATTCCGGTTTCCCCCTCGGAATCCCCCCAATGTCATAGGATCTGGTCAGAGTTTAAAATTAGAGCTTTAAAGCACAAGATCCTTCTAAATATCAAATTTCATTAAGATCTGGTCACCCTTTCGTAAGTTACAAATACATCAATTTTCAAAACTACCCCCCCCCCCCAACTCCACCAAAGAGAGAAGATCCGGTCCGGTTATGTCAGTCATGTATCTTAAACAGGCTTTATTCTTCCCATCCAGTTTCATCCTGATCTCACCGCTTTAAGTATTTTCAAAGATTTCCGGTACCCCCCAACTGCCCCCCCCCCCCCCAATTACGCTGGATCCGGTTGAGATTTAAAATAAAGAGATCTGAGTTACGGATTTTCATGTTTTCCGAGAATTCCGGTTTCCCCCTTCAACTCCCCCCGATGTCACAGGATCTTGTCGGAATTTAAAATAAGAGCTTTAAAGCACAAGATCCTTCTAAATATCAAATTTCATTAAGATCTGGTCTCCGTTTCGTAAGTTACAAATACCTCAATTTTCCGAATTACCCCCCCCCATCCCCCCCCAAATCCCCAACACCACCAAAGAGAGCGGGTCCGGTCCGATTATGTCAGTTACGTATCATACTTGTTTTTATTCTTCCCATCCAGATTCATCCTGATCTCTCCGCTTTAAGTATTTTCTAAGATTTCCGGTCCCCCCCCCAATGAAGATCCGATTTCATGAAGATCCGATGACTCCTTCGTAAGTTAAAAATACGTCATTTTTTCTAATTTTTCAAAATTAACCCCCCCCCCCCAATAGAGCGGATCCGTTCAAATTATGTAAATCATGTATCTAAGACTTCTGCTTATTTTTCCCACCAATTTTCATCCCGATTCCTCCAATCTAAGCGTTTTTCTTCATTTTAGGTTCCCCCACCATTTTAGGTTCACAATGTCACCAGATCCGGTCGGGACTTTAAATTAAGAGCTTTGAGACCTGATATCCTTCTAAATATCAAATTTCATTGAGATCCGATCACCCGTTCGTAAGTTAAAAACACCTGATTTTTCTTAGTTTTTCACAATTACCCCCCACCCCAACTACCCCAAAGACAGCAAGTTCGGTCCGGTTATGTCAGTCATGTATCTTAGACAGGTTTTTACTCCTCCCATCCAGTTTCATCCTGATCTCACCGCTTTGAGTATTTTCTAAGATTTCCGGTCCCCCCCCAACTGCCCCCCCCCCCCCCCAATTACGCTGGATCCGGTTGAGATTTAAAATAAAGAGATCTAAGTTACGAGGTTTTTCTAAATATTAAGTTTCATGAAGATCCGATCACTCTTTCGTAAGTTAAAAATACGTCATTTTTTTCTAATTTTTCTGAATTAATCCCCCCCCCCCACCAATAGAGCGGATCCGTTCCAATTATGTAAATCATGTGTCTAAGACTTCTGGTTATTTTTCCCACGAAGTTTCATCCTGATCCCTCTAATCAAAGCGTTTTCCATCATTTTAGGTTCCCCCACTCAAAACTCCCCCCAATGTCACCAGATCTGGTCGGGACTTCAAATAAGAGCTTTGAGACACGATATCCGTCTAAATATCAAATTTCATTGAGATCCGATCACGCGTTCGTAAGTTAAAAACATCTCATTTTTTCTAATTTTTCGGAATTACTTCTTCCCATACAGTTTCATCCCAATCTCTCTGCTTTAAGTATTTTCTAAGATTTCTGCCCCCCCCCCCCAATGAGGCTGGATCCGGTTGAGGTTTAAAATAAGAGATCTGAGTTACGAGGTCCTTCTAAATATAAAGTTTCATGAAGATCCGATCACTCCTTCGTAAGTTAAAAATCCGTCATTTTTTCTAATTTTTCATAATTAAAAAATTCCCCCAAATAGAGCGGATCCGTTCCAATTATGTCAATCATGTATCTAGGACTTTTGCTTATTTTTCCCACCAAGTTTCATCCTGATCCCTCCACTCTAAGTTTTTTCCAAGATTTTAGGTTCCCCCTCCCAACTCCCTCCTAATATGACCAGATCTGGTCGGGATTTAAAATAGGAGCTCTGAGACACGATATCCTTCCAAACATTAAATTTCATTAAGATCTGATCAACCGTTCGTAAGTTAAAAATACTTCAATTTTTCTATTTTTTCCGAATTAACGGGCCACCCACTCCCCCAGATGGTCAAATTGGGAAAACGACTATTTCTAATTTAACCTGGTCCGGTCCCTGATACGCCTGTCGTTTTTCATCGTCCTAGTTACCTGGAAGTGCCTAAAGTAGCAAAACCGGGACCGACAGACCGACAGACCGACAGACTGACAGAATTTGCGATTGCTATATGTCACTTGGTTAATACCAAGTGCCATAAAAATTAATTAAGATCCGAAAAGAGAATCTATTATAGTTCTATAAGACTAGCCATTACCAAAATTAGTTTACATGAAAGATTCATATTGATAGTGTAACAGACAAATTGGGGGGTTAAGTACTAGAATTGCGGTTGTAAGAAGGGATCAAAATCGGACAAGATTTTGTATCGTTCCATGACAATCGTTTTATTGTCTTATGTTAATACGAGTCTTTTAGAATTTGTCTTTTTTTTTAAGTCATCTGTTGCACAGAGAGAACGTGCTGAAAATCAAGAAAGAATTTCCCACGAACGAGGATCTGTTCCCCAGCGGCCGTTCAGCCAACAAACCGTCAATTTACAGCAAGAGCAGCAGCAAGACAAACAACCGTCTGGATCTCCGGGAAAGCAAGAAATAGCAAGTCAGACATTCACTCGTTCAGACGAGGAGCAAAAGAATCTTGAGCCCTTGGAACAACGGCCTGGTCGTCAGATTAATGTAGACAAGAGACGATCTGATTAGAAGTCGTATTTTTCATATATATTTTGTTAATGTGTGAATTATCGAACGTTTAAACGGCCCTTAAAAGTTTTCAATATTTTTTTTTTTTTTATTATTATTACTACTACTATGTAGCTTTGTTCTGGTGAAATAAAACACATGAACTGTCTCTGCAAACCGTTTTTTTCTATCTCAGGTATATTAAATAAGTTTCAAGTTTTTTTTTATGCTACAAATCCAAGGATTGGTAGTCTATTGACTTTTAACGGTCATAGTATAACAGAATAATATTGATTTTCTTATGAATTTTCACCGGTTGGTACAAAAATCCATTGCTTTGTATGGAAATCAAATAAAAAAAAACTCAGTTTTTTTTAACTGAAAGCAAGGAGCAACATTAAAACTTAAAACGAACAGAAATTACTCCGTAAATGAAAGAGATTGTCCCCTCCACAACGCCTCACTCTGTACGCTAAAGCTTGACTATTTCTCTCAACTCTAATTTTTAAAACAGTAAAAAACTTTAGTTTAAATAGTGGGGCGTTGAGGAGGGAACAGCCCCTTTCATATACGGAGTAATTTCTGTTCGTTTTAAGTTTCAATGCTGCTCCTTACTTTCGGTTAAAAACTTGTTTTTTTTTATTTAATCTCTGAACGTTTTTGAATTAATGCATGTTTTGATTTTGCTATCCGCACATGAATATTTAAAACAAAATTTGTATATTTTTTAATTTTTTGGCTCAATGGCTTTCTCATAGTTTTGATCGGTCAATTTTGAGAAAAAAGGAGCGGGGGAGGAGGCCTAGTTACCCTCCAATATTTTGGTTACTTAAAAAGGCAACTAGAACTTTTAATTTTTTACGAACGTTTCTATTAGTAAAAATATAAGAAACTTACGAAGTAACTTACGCGACGAACTTCTATATTCGTATGTTTTTACTAAGTATGCGAGGGGGTTCGTCCCCTCGTCAATACCTCGTTCTTTTCACTAAAGCTTAAATTTTGTCCCAATCCCTTAAGAATGACTCCTGAATAACAAAGGCCGTAGAATAAATAGTTGAATTTACTAAAAAATGCTTTAATGTAAAGAGCGAGGTATTAAGAGGAGGTGAACCCCTCATATGCGCAATAATTTCTGTTCGTTTTAAGTTTTAATGCTGCTCTTTACTTTCAGTTGAGAAAACTTATGAATATTTATTTTTCATTTTTTTTTTAAATACTAGAAAATCCTGCGACCCCTTCATGGAAATTCTTTTCCCCCATGACAAATTCCTCCATGGAAAGTTCCCCCACCCCCTCCCAACCTCCACATAACCCTCTCCCCTCAATTACTCCCCCAACCAAAAAATCCTCCTGAAAACGTCTGTACACTTCCCAATAACCGTTACTATATGTAAACACTGGTCAAAGGTTGTAACTTGCATATCCTCCCACTGGAACTGTGGGGGAGTAAGTAGTCCCCAAAGACAAGGTTATTAATTTTTTTCGACTATGCTGAATAAAATGGCTATCTCATAATTTTGATCCGGTGAATTAGGGAGAAAATGAGCATGGAAGGGAGCCTAGGTGCACTCCAAATTTTTTGGTCACTTAAAAAGGACACTAGAACTTTTAACTTCCTTCAGAATGAGCCCTCTCGCGATATTCTAGGACCGCTGGGTCGATACGATCACCCCTGGATAAAAAACAAACAGTATGAGATTTAAACTTCTACTTTAGGGTTCTCTGGTACGCTGAAACTGATGTGATTTTCGTTAAGATTTTATCATTTCTAAGGGGTGTTTCCCCCCATTTTCTAAAATAAGGCAAATTTTCTCAGGCTTTTAACTTTTAATGAGTAAGATTAAAATTTTAAAATTAGAATTAAAATGCGATTCTTTTGATGCAACTATTAGTATCAGAGTTCTGTTTTTTAGAATTTCGGCTACTTTTCAGCCGGGTCGCTCCTTGCTACAGTTCGTTACCACAAACTGTTTGATTGTAACTGTTTGATTATAAATTCTGGAAGAACACGGTACATACCAGAGGAGACACAGTAGAAGCTTGTATGACCCCAAGACAAGAAAAAACTGCTTTGGGTTGCGATAAGAAGCTTTCCAAACTTTTTATCGTAAAACAACTTGCCAGATAGTAGGCTAAGACTATAAAATATTTCATTTAAAATATAAACACTAAAAAAGTATGCCTTCACTTGGATTAGTCCTGCTTTGCATCACCTCCATAGGCGTTAAGTTTCGATTTCTTGGAGAGTACATGTTAATCCCTGTGCCAAAAATCTGCTTTCCTGGAGACTCGAACAGAATGCCAAGTTTCTTTAAGAACTGAACACAGGGGGAACTTGTTCTCTTTGTCTTTCTCTACCCTAAGTTTGTTACTTCCCAATCACCATTACACCGATATAGGAGAAATCGAAGGCCCTTCTTAATTGTTTCAAGGTTATTTCAATTGTAAAGAGCATTAAATGAGACTTGGAACCAGATTCAAACGTATTCTTTTTGAATGTTTCTTTTTGAGGTTTTTGGTTTTAAAGCACTTAATCTTATGTATTTTTGTAGATATTCAAAAAATTTCATTGAATGTGATAATTGCTTTTGTCCCGTTTTTTTTTCTTTTTTCTATCCTATGCCGCCGATCTCAGCTTGTTCCTGGAAACTGGTAAGGGTCTAACCTTTGTGGTTTTTACGGAAAGTGTGGACCTCAGGCCGGATTTATGAATATGACATTACATTTTAGAAAGCTCCGCAGAACTCTTGCCTGGGGACAAAAAGGATGGTTTTTGCTTGTCCACGAGCCAGAGCCTATGGTGTGTGAAGTGAAGTGGAGTGCTCCGAACGTACTCGAGGGAGGCTTCAAAGTGGCTAGTGATCTGGCAGGTCGGAGGGCTACACACGGTACCAATAATCACGGACTTATTTGTTAGGGTAGCCCTTACTCACAGATCTTCTTCGCCTGCTGAATCTTGTATGTTGATGCATTAACATGGTATATTACCCTGTCGATAAACGGCAACACCTCCATATTCAATGTCATCGCTACGTTTATGATCTCACCTGTGGAGCATGCATCCCTGAATTTGCCTCATGGTTAGCCCGATAAAACTTACACATCAATAGTCATGCATTACCGCATGTTCAACATGGAGGTTGTACCCCATAATGGATTAGAATTCAGCAAAAGCATCTTCCAGCTTGCGAAATTCGGTTAAACTTGGTTATTAACTGGTGTTTTGACTATAAAATCGGCTCAGTTTTAAAAATTCGCAATTCAAGCTTATTAATAGTAAGACCTGGTCACAAGTCAAAAACCGAAAATCAAAGAATAGAACAATAGTCAGCTGACAGCAAAGACATATGTGGGGTTGCAATTCTGTAAAGGAAGCTTAGTTGTGGTGGTGTTATAACCCTTAGAAGATCTGCTGAAATGTTGCAATATTTTATTTCACCTATCTTTACCGATTTTCAGTGTTTATTTTCGAAGTTCTAAGGCAATAAAAAGTTGTGTTATCTAAGTTTCCATAAGCTTTACCACTTCAAAAAACAGGTGAATAAAACGTTAAGTATAAGACTATTGAAATAATGAAAATCCAAATGTTTTACATTTGGATAAACTGACCTGAAAGTATCAGAATCCCGGTTTTGATATTATTATTCTCAACATCTAATTATCTCTGGTGTAATGTTAAATTCAAGCGTAAAGTATGATCTATAGAGTAGGGATTTCCCGGAGGAGTAGGAAGAAAATACAAAAAACTTTAGCTAATAAATACTGAAAGTGGTCTCGTAAGTTTGAAGAGCTGGAGATCCCTCCACATTTTTGTAAAATTTGGTATTAGTCAAGTGACATATAACAATCGCTAATTCTGTCGGTCTGTCAGTCTGTCGGTCCCGGTTTTGCTACCTTAGGCACTTCCAGGTAAGCTAGGACGATGAAATTTGGCAGGCGTATAAGGGACCGGACCAGATTAAATTAGAAATAGTCGTTTTCCCGATTTGACCATCTGGGGGAGTAGGGGGCCCGTGAATTTGAAAAAAATAGAAAAAATGAAGTATTTTTAACTTACGAACGGTCGATCAGATCTAAATGAAATTTGATGTTTGGAAGGATATCGTAACTCAGATCTCTTAATTTAAATCTCAACCGGATCCAGCGTCATTGGGGGGCAGTTGGGGACCGGAAATCTTAGAAAATACTTAAAGCGGAGAGATCAGAATGAAACTGGATGGGAATAATAAAAATCTGTCTAAGCTACGTGATTGACATAACCGGACCGGATCTGCTCTCTTTGGTGGAATTGGGGGGGGGGGGGTAATTTGGAAAAATGAGTTATTTGTAACTTACGAAACGGTGACCAGATCTTAATGAAATTTGATATTTAGAGGGATCTTGTGCTTTAAAGCTCTAATTTTAAATTCTGACCAGATCCTGTTACATTTGGGGGAGTTGGAGGGGGAAACCGGAATTCTTGGAAAATGTGAAAATTGGGGTATTTTTATCTAACGAATAGGTGATCGGATCTTAATGAAATTTGATATTTAGAAGGAATTCATGTCTCAGAGCTCTTATTTCAAATACCGACCAGATCTTTTGACATTAGGGGGAGTTGGAGGGGGAAATTTTGGAAAACACTTGGAGTGGAGGAATCAGGATGAAGCTTGGTGGATAGAATAAGCAAATGTCCTTGATATGTGATTGATGTAACTGTACTGGATTCGCTCTCTTTGGGGGAGTTAGGGGGAGGCGTTCAGTGATTTGGCGAGTTTGGTGCTTCTGGACGTGCTAGGACGATGAAAATTGGTAGGTGTGTCAGGGACCTGCACAAATTGACTTGATAAAGTTGTTTTCCCAGATTCGACCATCTGGGGGGCTGAAGGGAGAGGAAAATTTTGAAAAAATGAGGTATTAATAACTTACGAGTGGGTGATCGGATCTTAATGAATTTTGGTATTTAGAAGGACATCGCGACTCAGAGCTCTTATTTTAAATCCTGACCGGCATTAAGCCTCTGATTTTTCCTTTTAAATCAATCTATTGATTCTTAAAATTTTGCTAGAGCTCATACCATATGAGCTCTTGGCTCTTAACTCTTCTTGCCTCGTCACAAGTGCCGTATGAGCTCTTAGCTCTGGTTTTTTTTTGTAGATAGAATACTAAAACTACAACTCTAGTACCGTTTACTTAAGAGTAGGACAAACTGTACTGTTATCCTTTCTCACCAAGAAAAGGATCTTGGAAGCTAAGACAGAAAAATAGCCACAATTTCTTGGGCAAAAATCCTAGCTTAAGACTTATTATTGAAAGTTTTGTTCGAAGAGTGTAGACGACTGTTTTTGCTTAATTCTTTAAATTATTTAAAGCTTAAAGTAATTAATTCGGAAACGTGATTAAACTTTCAGACTTCAGGAGGTAATATTCAAGCTGATCAATGAAAGTTTCATTGTACTTGAACGAGCAGGCCGCAAGCCAATATAGGATTACCTGAATATATAAATGGATAAAAATACAAGTTTTCCCAAACGTGGAATACTTTTGAGTAATTCCAGTGGCTATAAAAACTAATAAACTAACTTAATAGTGCTTAATTAGCTTAGTTAATTAACTTAAATGGTGAGTAATATTGATGATGAAGAAAATGTACTGATAGAATCTAATATTTTTGTTGATGCTAAATCAAATTAAAAACATTTTACTTGATAATGTAATGTATGTTTGTGCCTTTTTTGATATGGAGTGCTTGCCAAATTTGATATGCGGTGAAAATAGCTGAATAATATAAATATAAGAGAACTGAGAGGAAAATTCGATGAACAAAAAGAAATGAAATATGTAAAGTCATGAAAATTAAACTTTCACTTTTGCTAAAAAAAAAAACATCCTAAATTATTTACCAGAACTCTTATGACACAGTAATCAGTCAACTGGCGTATAAACAAATTGCCTTTGGGTCACAAATTAGTAAACGACTAATTAGCCCAATTTTAAGTCCCAGGAGTAGTGATAACGGTACCGAATGCATGATTTTAGCAAAAAACGTCCAAAGATGGCCGACAGGCCATTACAAAGGAAAATAAATTCTATTCTATGGATCTCCGTCTTAGGGCGGTTTTAAACTTCTGATTTTCCTATTTTCAAACTTTTAGACTTCCAAATGTTTCAAAATGGGTTGCATTTTGTTTACAATTTTTTTGGGTATTGTTTCCATTTGAAGTAGTTACATCATCAGTGCCAAATCTTTCCTCAGGTTTGTCAGAGAGAATTGAAGCAGATTAATCACTGAGCTTAGCTTGAGGTATCATTTAAGTGCAAAATCCAGCTGCTCGTTTACAAACCTAAAGCTAAGCATAGGAATTTCCCCTTTTCTCTGATGTATGATCATGAGGAGATTTAGAGCTGCTTCTTTTTTGAGAAAACCCCCTGGCCATACTAACACTAAAGAAAGGAGTAGCTGATCCACTGACAGCATCAAAGATTACAGCCTCTTCTTCAGCATTTTCCAAGGGGCCTTTCTTTTTTGTACAAAATAATTTCTACTGTACTAGCACGGCCACCACATGTTGATGTTTCGGAACCTAGAGTGTTGATTGGGCAGATTCGGCTCACAGGAGATGTGACCAAGTGCTTTATGTTAGTTTCTAACGCTTGATGTCTAGACCATTTTGAACAAGAATTACCTTCTTGTCAGTTGACCATCAAGTAGGTTTAGATACTCGTCAATTTCATTTATCTTGAATGTTTGGAGATCCAAAAGTAAAGCTGTTACCATGAGATAATCCCATGGGAAGCGAAAGTCTAACGTATTTCTCATCTTTTCTTCCAGAAGCAAAGAATAGCTACAACCATTTGGTTTTTCCTCAAGGGAGCCTTTTAGGAAGCCCCAACAGACCAGAGCATCATTTGGGGTGGAAGAGAATTATCCTTTAACAGCTTCAACTGTAAAAGAAAAATTTGATAGTAGAGAACAAAGGTCATGCATCAGTAAATACTTCTCAACAAATAGAACACAGGTTTTCCAATTTTGAACAAAACACTTGCCAGAGAGCCTTTGTATCGAGTAATGAATGGCATCATACTATATGTTGTATTCCATCTTGTGGGCAAATCGCGTTTTAGGGACCTGTATTGTTCGCATCTTGGTAACATGGGAGGCAGCTATTTAGCAACCTTTATGATAGGCAAATGAACATTAGCATTAAGAATCTCATTTAAATCGCTGAAACCTTAGAAAAAGAAAGAGTTATCTGACCAGTTAAATCCAATCCCTTGTAAGGTCTGCACCTTTGTAAGTTAGGGCCTAAACGACCAACCTCACTTTTCTAACTAAACGATCAACCTAACTTTTCTAACTAATAAGCCAACTTCTCAACCATGGCTGTGCCGTCAATTGTAATTGGATTTTGAAGCCCTTGGGGAATACAGTCACGATACTTGGATTCTAGACGGTCCAGGAGACAAGTTTTAACGACGTTTGGTCCCTTATCATGTACGATTGTCAAGTTCTTTCCCATCACATCAAATAGCTTAAGAGTAGCACTGCAATCATTACAGCTGTTTTTGGCAGTGTGCCGCTTTGTGATAAAGCGGCACACTGCCGCTTAAACAGTGAGCATAAGATTTCGCATTTCAGATTGAGAATTCAATCGGTGGCTCTGGAAGCTAATAATAATAATAATAATAACAATCTATTTATTACCCACAAAACACTATACAAGTATTTAAATATGGAGTAAAAATAATTAAATACATATTAAAAATGCAAAACATACAAAAAACGAAAAAGACTATAGAAATTTCTTTTACATTAAATAAACACAAAAATTAAATGAACGTACACACAGAGAAAAGAACTATAGAGAAACAAAAAATTAAACATTAAATGAACACAAGAAATGAAATTCACAAAAAAAAACGAAATAAAACTACATCAAACGAAAGACAACTACAGAAAAAAAAATCTAAAAGACAGTTATGCGAAAAAAGCCCATCAAGGGTAGTACCTGAGAGCTTTCTGTGTAGCATTTCCAACTCTAATGTTATATTAAATAAAAAAACTAGTTTTTTTTTTACTGAAAGTAAGGAGCGACATTAAAACATAAGACCAACAGAAATTACTCCGTGTATGAATGGGGCTGTTCCCTTCTCAACGCCCCGCTCTTTACGCTAAAATTTGACTCTTTCTCTCAATTATATTTTATTAAACAGTAAAAAACTTCAGCGTAAAGAGCAGGGCGTTGAGAAGGGAACAGCCCCTTTCATACAAGGAGTAATTTCTGTTCGTTTTAAATTTTAATGTCGCTCCTTACTTTCAGTTAAAAAAAACTGTTTTTTTAATTTAATTTCTGAACGTTTTTGAATTAATGCATGTTTGATTTTGGCTCTCCGTACATAAATTATTGAAATGGAATTTGCATATTAATTCTTTTTTTGGTTAAATGGCTTTCTCTTAGTTTTGATCAGACAATTTTAAGAAAAAGGGGGAGGAGGAGGCCTAGTTGCCTTCCAATTTTTCGGTTATTTAAAATAAGAATGGCCCCTGAATCAGAAAGGCCGTAGAATAAATAGTCGAAATTACTAAATATACTTTAGCATAAAGCGCGAAGTATTTAGGAGGAGAAGAGCCCCTCATATGCGCAATAATCTCTGTTCGTTTTAAGTTTTAATTCTGCTCCTTACTTTCAGTTGAAAAAACTTTTCATGTTTATAATAATGCTAGAAAATCCTGCGCCCCCTTCATTGAATTTCTCTTCCCCCATGACATATTACTCCAAGGAAAGATCCTTCCACATAGCCCCCTCCCCTCAACCCCACCCAAACCAAAAAAATCCCCCCGAAAATGTCTGTACACTTCTCAATAACCATTACTGTATTTAAACACTGGTCAAAGTTTGTAACTTGCAGCCCCTCCCCTGGGGACTGTGGTAGAGTAAGTCATACCGGATATAATAAGACATAGTTATATAAGAAGTTTAATAAGACATAGTTATTATGGTTTTCGACTATGCTGAACAAAATGGCTATCTCAAAGTTTTGATCTGTTGACTTTGGGAAAAAAATGAGCGTGAGAGGCGGCTTAGGTGCCCTCTAGTTTTTTTGGTCACTTAAAATGGGCACTAGAAAACTTCATTTCTATTAGAATGAGCCCTCTTGCGACATTCTAGGACTACTTGGTCGATACGAGGATCCCTGGGAAAAAACAAAAACAAATAAACATGCACCCATGATCGGTCTTCTGTCAAAAAATACGAAGTTCCACTTTTTTGTAGATAGGAACTTGAAAATTTTACATTAGGGTTCTCTGATACGCTGAATGCGATGGTATAATTTTCGTTAAGATTCTGTGACTTTTAGGGGGTGTTCCCCATATTTTCAAAAATTAGGTAAATTTTCTCAGGCTCGTAACTTTTGCTGATAAAGACTAAATTTGATGAAACTTATATGTTTAAAATCAGCATAAAAATCCGATTCTTTTGATGTATCTTTCAGTATCAAAATTCCGGTTAGAGTTTCGTTTACTATTGAGCCGGGTCGCTCCTTATTACAGTTCGTTACCGCGAACTGTTTGATCAGGCAAATTATATTTATCAACTAGAATCCGGTTACTTGTCCAAGGAGTAATTAAAAGGAGAAACTTATAATATATGAATAACTACTCAACATTCATTCTAAATGAATTTTTCTCAGGATGGGGTAAATTCCTGTCGTGTATTGGACTGATTGATCGCAGTATCTATAGTAGAGTTTTGCCAGTGCCCCTCTATTTTATTTCCCTTGATTGGGAGCAATTTCCCCATATCCAAATTACATTCTTTTAGAAATATCGTGAGTGGAAACTGGAAAAATTATTAGTAAGAATTATGCCCAACCACCGCAAAGATTCAACAGGCGGGATAGAGAAAATGTCAAAATTAAGAGCAAATGAAGAAGTTGAAGCGAAAAATAAAAACTCGCACTTCTTTTCATTCAACGAAAGGTCAATCCCAGAAAAAGTACTGGCAACAGAAGATACCATTTTGGAGAGACCAGTCCTTGTACGACTAATCAGTCGTAACAGTAATCGTAACAGTAAATCAGCAGCATAAGCAAGATAAGAAACTTCTGAAACTTCTGTGAAATACGTAGAGGATATTTTTGCAAGCACGCCCGAACTACAGATTTTAAAAAGTTTAGGCGACAAAATACCACCTTCTCTTACGCCCCTTTTGATTCAATAGTAGTAGCTGTAGAAAATTTTAAACTAAGGAAAGAATTCGAATATCAATTCTGCAGAAGCAGAATAACTGAAAAAGTAACACCAGGAACTGCAGAAGCAGAATAACTGAAAAAGTAACACCAGGAACATAAAGGGAAAAAAGCCGGGAATATATTACAGTGTCAAATGATTTGGAAAGACTTAAAGCACAAATATAAATTCCCTTTGTCTTAGAATTATTATACAGAAGAAGAGATACTAAAATACGATGAGAATGCTGACAACCAGCCCCAGACCAAAAACCAAACTGGTTCTTTCCTTCATTAGTCCTATTAGTTAGATGGGGAAGAATTATTTATTCAAGTAATTAACTTATATAACAAGAAACAGTAATGGGCCAGTTTGAAGAACCATCAGCAGGAGATATCCCCGTTTTAATATTGAAGTTATAGTACCACACAGGAACCATTTTAAAGCAATAGATATGCATATACACATCTGAAAAAGTAACGGTAAAAGAAAACCAAGTGCAGGGCAACTTCGTGAAAGACAAACTTTAGATATCCCATCTATATCGATAGAATCGTATTTTAAATTCTTAACATCACTATATACAGCAGAACACGTAATGGAAATTGCATGTCGCTGTGAAATACGGATAGAAAAAAAAGTCTAATGAGACGAGAATGCATGGCATGTAGGCAATAAACAGCCGAAAAAATAGATTAATAATGCAATAAATGATAGTATGGCATCACTGCAAGAATGTTCTTTTTCAAGCCTTTCAGAATTAATCACTTTACACCATTTAGGCTTACTCACAGGGAAATCCATGTCACGGTACCTTATTGACCAAAGATACTCCTTTTAATCCGCTTTAGTTTTTTGTTTTAAATCCACAACACTCCCTGATCGTGGGTGGCCACAATAGTTCCAAACTTGAAGCCGAAATTTAGCTTCGTTTTTCACAGTCCTTAAATTGAGATATGCTGACTAGATTGATTTTTGAGTACCAATACGGATACGTTCTAATGGAACAGCTCTACATTCAACTTCTTTCGGACAAGAGACTATTTCTTTATAATACGAATATAACTCAGAAACTCTGTAAGATCCCACATATTTAAGCTGCAATAAATGATAAGGTACACGATGTAAGCGTTGCTATGTATAACAATATATCTGTTTTTTTCCAATTATACTTCGAAAACCATTTTAATTTCTTTTTGAATCTCAAATCTGTTGCAACACAGGGAAGCGCAAAAAACCCGGATAGTGGTAGATGGTTAATATCATGGTCATTCTCATGGACAGTTACAATCGGAGAATAAATAGATGAGGAGCACACAACATGGTTAAGATCAGTAGTACTTCCAGTGATGAATTTAGGTGAAGGGTAGAGTTTTAGGAATGATGCAGTATAGTGGGTGACAATCAAGAACATAATTTTTTCTAACACAGTCAGTATTGATATTTATATTAAGATCACCGATCACTATGTAATTTAGAGATTGAGACATTAAGCGTTTAACTAATTTTCTCAGAGAGGCACAAGCCTTCGCAAAAATTGTATGAGCGATTGGATCTATCATCATTTGGAAAATATGAGTTAATCATAACAGTTGATCCGACACGGAATGCTAAGAAGAATTCATTGTGATGATAAAGGATAGGGGTGGGGAAATGTGCATTACGCTTAAAGATGCATGCCAGACCCCCTTATGAATAACCACCTGTTACCCTGGCAGAGGTGAAAAATGCTATGTGGTTTGAACTTCGACGCAGGAAGTTAAGGATAGCTTAAGTCAAAAATGCTCTTGGAAACAAGCTAGATCCTACTAGCTGCATTATTCGTCCATTAAAAAGTCTTTGTCCTTAGTTCCAATAATATAGTAGGATATCAAACAAAACTGAAAAGTGAAATGTGAACGCGGGTCCTTTTTTAGTCTCTTTTTAAGTCTTTTTTAGAAAATAATCACACCATCAAATTCAGCGTATCAGAGAACCCTACTGTAGAAGTTTCAAGCTCCTATCTATATAAATATGGATAATTATATTTTTTCCCAGAAGACAGATCACGGAAGCACTGGATCAAAGTTTTGAGATAGCTGTTTTGTTCAGCATAGTCGAAAAACCTAATAATCATGTTTTTGGGGACGACTTAATCCCCCAGAGTCCCTGGGGGAGGGACTGCAAGTTACAAACTTTGACCATTGTTTGACCATTGTTACCTTTTTAAGTAACCAAAAATCGGAGGGCAGCTAGGCCTCCTCCCCCGCTCCTTTTTTCTCAAAATCTTCGATCAAAACTATGAGAAAGCCATTTAGAAAAAAAATAATATGCAAATTTCGTTTTAATTATTCATCTGCAGTTAGCCAAAATCAAAACATGCATTGATTCAAAAACGTTCAGAAATTAAATAAAAAAAAACAAGTTTTTTTAACGGAAAGTAAGGAGCACCATTAAAAATTAAAACGAACAGAAATTACTTCGTATATGAAAAGAGATGCTTCCTCATCAACAACCCGCTCTTTACGCTGAAGTTTTTTACTGTTTTAAAAAGTAGAGTTAAGATAAAGAGTCAAACTTTAGCGTAAAGAGCGGGGCGTTGATGAGGAAGCATCTCCTTTCACATACGAAGTGATTATCTGTTCTTATAAGTTTTAATGTTGCTCCTTACTTTCCGTTAAAAAAACTTGTTTTTTATATATTTAATATATCTGGAATCGGTCTCCAGTGGACTTTACGTGACATGAAAAAATATTTCTGACTAAGGATGAAGATTATGTCGCCTAGGTGTCACATTTTCGAAATCTGGCTCCTAGATTATAGATATTGTATTTAAATGTTGGCTACTTACATCATGTTAAGCCCCTACCCACAAGGAGAAATAATAGTCATGCAATTTGACTGGAACAATAATGTTTACGAGGTAGCTTACGAGGTCATCGGAGCAAAAATCAGAGCAGCTTACCTCTAGTTAGTTGATTTATAATTGCGATTGTGTGGGTATATTAAAGTTGTGACTCAGTAAAAAAAATTAAGTCTTACAGCCCGCCCACTAATCTTCTGTAAACGTAATTTACAAGTAGAAATATTTGTTCTGTAAGAGGCTTGCGGGTAAACAATATTCTTAAGTAAACATTTTCAACGGAAATGTGTCCAACTATAAGTCAACCAGTAGGATTCCAGGCTAAATTTGATAACGTTCTAGATAACAATTTCATTGACTGAGATAACAGCCTTTCTTTTCAAGAGATAGAACAGTTATAGGGCCGTTTCAAAATGTTTTACTTAAAAACTGTTTTGGTTTTTTTTTGGGGTAAGTGTCTTTTTCTTTGCCTGTGTCTTGTGAATCAAAACGTGTACTGAATGTGGCTGTATCTGACAAAAAATATGGCTAACTCATTAAGTTCAGACTAATTTGATGAAAGTGTTACATAATACTTTTAAATTGATTATTAGTGACAGATTGTTCATTCAGTTTAATTTATCGTAGGAAACTTTCATGTACAATGTTTTCGTGGTATTTTGAAACAATCTAAGAATCAACATGATTTTCTGAACCGCTCCATTTAGAAATGCAATTAATTTAACTCTTCAGTCCATTCTTCAGTCCCTAAATATCACAAATCAAATATCTTATAATGGAAAACTTTGAAGTTGGGAACTTCAAAGTTCCCAACTTCATTGTCATATCATGGGGTTAAATAGTCATGGGGTTAAATAGCCCACAGTTATCATGGGGTTAAATAGCCCACAGTATTGTCATATCATGCAGCAAAGTCAATCTGTAAACCAACACCTGAAAAGTCATTTTGGCGCTTCGGCCCAATTCTTAAACAAACTTTGTATGTTCCGCCGTTTCAAATCAAACCTCTTGGTACGAGTTCAGCACTCCCACTCTCCAGCAGGAAACACTATAGTATTTTAGCGACTACTATAAATCATTCTGAAATATTTGCTTATATCACTCATCAAAGTGGAAGATTGTGCTTTACAATTTTAAAGAACATTGTGCTTTTAAGTGCGCCATGTGTCCGAGCTAAGGATGTATTCCTTTGCCCTATTACTTAACAAATTTTGTTTTGTCTAAAAATTCAGAATTTGTGAGCTGAGACAACAGTGCTTTGGCTCAAAATATAAAAATTATTAATTGTTATTAATATATTTGATGGTAAGAACAATTTGATTCTATGCTTATCACTAAGCAAATACCGAACAACAATTTTCAAATAATTCAAAATTTTGTTTCGTGCTGGATAATGATTTTCTAATCTAAGCGTTGTAACTTCCACTAAGATATATTTGACTTCTCTAAAATAATCGAAAACGAATTACCACAAGTTTGGGACCCTTCAACCCTGAAGATGAACGTGGTTCGCGATTCTAAGATTATTGCAACTGTCTTTAAAGTGTCGAGTGAATCAGGATAATTTAGTGTGGAAGGTAAGTGGGCCAATGAAGTGTCATATATGTTTGAGAACCCATTCCCTCATTTACCCTTGGCCCATGCTACTTACGCAATTTCAGATGGATCTTAGTACTTTTACACAAAGTTCACTTTCAAGTCCTCTTGTGCACTTGTTATATAAATTTAAAGCCAACTTTTTCTTTGTTGGCTATAGTTAAAAGATGTTGGAAAGTAAAATTCCGAAAAAGGAGTCTTTAAAAGGAAAGTAAAGAGCCATATTAAACTTGCAGAAGAAACTTGCAGACTAGAAGAAATAAATTCTATAATAAGTCCAACTCAATATGACCAGAAATTACTAATAAAGAATAAATTTATCCCAAAAGAACAGAAATTACATAAGCCATCATAGTAAAGAAACATACAACAGGCATATAACATACGTAAATGAACAGACAAATCTTAAAACGAGTAATACTTAGGTTTATTATAAAAATCAAGCTTAAAACGAGCTATGATCACTACAAAAAAGAGCTTTGCTACTGCCCCTTCTCTAACTATAAAAGTCTAAAGACTACACCGTCATTTGCGTTTCATTCAAATCTGTAAGTTTCTTGAACAATGCTTAGGAAGAACTAATATAATTAAACTGAATATTTGATATACAATGGATATTAATTGTTAAAAGCTCAGTAGTTGAAGATTTTACTTCATTATAATTTTATTTTCAATGTTGTAAGTACAAAGGAAAATATTTGTAATGTAGTTCGTTTTCAGTAAAGCGCAAACGAAGCAGAAGGCCTTAGAAGTTTACTGTTAGGGAGGGGGCCCATAGCCAAACTCTAGCTTGATCTGATTTTTGTTCGTTTTAAGTTTGATTGGAACAATCAATGTAATTTTTACAAATGTTATAAAATTCTGAAAAATGTAAAACAAATTCATCGGCAGCATTTTGGGAGAAAGGCCGTGCGTGGGGAGGGATGGTTCCTATTTGGCCACTTTTTCCCTTAAAAAGAACCTTTAATTTCCAGTTGAATATCTCCCCTCCATAGTTTATACGACCAGCCCTTCCACAGAAGCCTTATATGTTAACAATGGGCAAGTTGCATATGTTACAGCCCTTGTCCCAGGGGCTGTGGGGGGTTTGTTAACTTCCGAGCGATAATTATTTGATTTTTAGACTATTTTGAACAAAATTTCTATCTCAAAATTGTGATCGGGAGCGTTTGAGGAAAAAAAGGGCGCGATGAGGGGCGGGGGTGGGAGAATGGTAGCTCTCTGATTGCTTTCGACTCTTAAAGGGCACTATAAATTTTAATTTCCAATAGAGTGAGCCTCCTCTGATGTTTGTACGTCCACCCCATCCATAAAAGCCGTATATTTTAATAATTGGTAACTTGCACAACTTATAGCCCTTTGCATGGGTTCTGGGTGGTTATCAAATTACAACCATTGTTATTTTGAACTCCGGACTATTTTCAACAGAATGTCTGCCTCAAAATTTTCATCAAAATTTGAGGATTACGAGCTTAAATGGCTGGTTGCCCTCTGGTAACTTTTCAATCTGAATTAAATAAATAAATAAATAATAAAAAAAACAAGTCTCATCAACTGAAAGTATGGAT